>NC_056467.1:33123183-33163267 GCF_008729295.1 Plectropomus leopardus
GTGTTGGTTCGATACCTGTTGAGTGGGTTTCGTTTGGATCCTTTTAACCTGTAAAACCAAAGTTGTGAATTTGAAAGAAAAAGAAGCGCGGATGTGAATGAAAATAATTTCCTCATTATTTTTTTTGTTTGTTTTTTGTTTTTGTTTGTTTTTTTGGAGTTGTGAGGTTTATCATCAAGTTTTGTTCCAGCTTTTCTTGAACCATTAGATCACAGACTGTTTGTGAAGAGTTTTCTTTGTTTTGTATCGTTTCTTTTTGTCTACGTAAAGGATTTTTTTTTTTTAAGGACAAAATGCTACTTCTGGCTTATTTAAGGTGATGGTTCAGACTTTTTGTGGGGTTTCATGAATGACTTAATCATAGCCAGTATTTAATAAACAATAGATGTCAGTTGGCATGCCCCTAGTTTGGAGAAGCAGTGTTGCCACGGATGTCGTGAAAGAGGGCAACAGCAAATGTATTTTTGAAAACTAAAAAAGTCATTATATTTAGAATATTTTAAGTGCTTTAGGTTGCTGTTAGACAGCAATTTCCAAAGGGGAAATGAAGCTGTTACATCAAAGCCAGACTACATTGAGAAGAGCAGTGTTTTAACATCACTGAACACAGGAGCTGCTGGCCTGCTGCTGCTCCCTAAATCATTTAGTTTGTGTGATTGTGTGACTTTGGCATTTAAAAAAGTTAGTTTGGATTCAACAAACACAATTACACTAACTCACACACTGACTGGACGAGAGGCTACACAAAAACATGTTTTGTCAGTTGTCTGAGGTCAGCTCGGTATGCCAGCTCCTAAAGATGCAACTTTAGACTCTACTTGAGTCCGGCTGAGACCCTTACACAGACCACCCTTGCTATCCGTTTTTTCCATTTTTAAAAATTTTAGCACAATATTGAATGAACAAGATTGGTTTTGGAAAATATTGTTTTTATTTTATATTGAAAAACAAATGAATGAATGACACAGATTCCTTACGGACTGTCATCATCTCTCTTACCCCTTTTCCATCAACATGGAACCTGGTTCTGTTCCAGCGCGCCTATTTTGGAACTAGAGTTAATTTGGTGGTAAAAAGGGTGTCTGTATCAAACCCATTAAGCATGCTCATCTTTTTAACCCTTTAACGCGTGGAGCATCAGTTTTCTTGTGCTGTATTCTGACGCCTTTCACCAGCATTTAAACCTCTCAAACCAGAAAAAAATTGGTTTTAATTCTTTCAAAAACATGAAAAAAACGTAATGAGCAATTTAGCAAGAAATGTCTGGCGAACTGCAGAATAAAAGTAAAAGGTGACAAAGAAATCATCTCAAAACTATTTTGGGGGGGTGGTGATATGTCCAGAAAACTATATTTATAATTCTCTTAACTATATATTTAAAATTATGATATATGATAGATGATATTTTTAAGCACTTTCTTGAGGGCATTTTTTTCTTTTCTTTTTCTGTGCTTATTTTCAGATAGCTCTCTTGCTAATTTTTGCACCATTTTTTGTTAAGTTGCTTTGTGTCCTCTTCCCATGTTTTTGAAAGTAATCAAGCCAATATGCTCAGGTTTCAAAGGGTTAAATATCTGTCCCATACACTGAAGCAAAACCTTGTTCACTCAGTTACTTGCCTGATCAGACATTATCAGGGCCACTTACTTACAGTATCTGCACACACACACACACACACACACTTCTCCTGTCCCAACTGTGTGTGTTTTCCATGACAGCAGCCATTATCGCGCCGAGTGGCCAGCAGCCAGCTCTGTGTGTGTGTGTGTGTGTGTGTGTGTGGATGTGTGAACATATAGACTTCCATGAGTGTGTGTGTGTGTGTGTGTTTTCCAGCCTGCTAAGTGTTGACAGTGACTTGTCTGAATGGACTAAACGCTCCATACATCATCCCGTTCAGCTGCAGGGAAAAGTCCACTCTCGCTCTCCACTGTCGGCTCCCATCAGCCCGCAGCAGCTCGCAGTATGCTCGCTGTTAGCAGGAACATCACACAAAATGTTTTCCTTTTTTATTTTTTATTTTTGATGGGATTTGTGTGTGTGTGTGTGTGTGTGTGTGTGTGTGTGTGTGGACATTTTCTGGTTGGCATCTGAAATTTTGGTTTCCTTGATAATTGTTTTTTTTTGCAATCTTTATCTAAATAGCGGCAGTCTGATACCATATTTATATTGTCTTACATAACGCAGCCATTAAGGAGATTTAAATACAGTTTGTTTGACAGCTGGTATTGTTTCATTTTAAATCCAATGTGCAGGAGTACAGCGCCTTTACAGCTGTCTGCGTACTTACAGGCCGTGGCATAAAACCCAAGTAATGCAAGTGTCCGAATTTGAGAATGAGTTTTTTTTACCCACATTCAAATCTCATTAAAGCAAAATGTGTGAGAGCAACTAGCAGTATTTGTTTATAGGGCTGTTAAATGTAGATGAAAGGGAGAAGTAATGGTTTGAGTAACTAAACATCTGTTCCCTCTGAGCTGTTCACTTTCGGGTGTGAAATGTGGAGGCAGGCGTCGCTTTGAGTAATTAGATTTATTTAAAAGCCTTTGTGATTACTTTTGCTGTTAATCAGTCTGAAAGACTTCAGTGTGAATTTTGTCTGATTTTGAAGAGAAACTCTTCAGTTTGATGTCTCCACATTAAAATCTGCTCCAGTTTTGTCTCTCTTTACGTCACACAGCAGCATCCGTTTGTTGTTGAATGTGTTAAGTACTGTGCTATTTGCTTTGTAAATGAATCAAAAGTTAATAATAAAAACTTGGAAAGTAAATTAGAAATGCTGTGTAATCTTAATTCATTAAAAACATTTAAAAACCGTGTGAACAACAATCTTCACACAGCCTTTAAGCATCTTTGAGTACCTAGGAAAGCGCTATGCAAGTCCTATCTATTATTATTATTATTAATATTATTATTTAGTTCCACTGTAAGCAAACTGCTACTTGACCAAAATTAGCAGTTTTTAAATTATGTGGAATAATTAGTTGAACTTGATTTTATCAGTAATTAACTTAAAAAGAACTTAGAAAAAAACTTTTGTTATGTTATTAATTATTAATTAAGGGCAACTCAAAAATATCTTACATTATGGAGGCAAAGCTAATTTCCCTTAACTCAATATAGTGCATTTCTTGCACATGATTTTATTAGAACTTGTCGCAACTCAAAACAGATTGATGCAAACCATTGTGTCAATTTGTTTTCGTTGAGCCAGAACATTTGTTTTTAGAGTACATTGCCTTCCTCCAATGTTTTTAAAAGAAATCAACCTAATGTGTTATGGTTTAAAAGGGTTAAAGTATAAATATTAAACTACTAAAATTCATACATTCAAAAGGGTAAATAGACCTGATGGTCTGTATGAAGTTTAAAGACAAATGTCTCCTTTATCCTAACATCCACATCTTTTTAAACTTCACTCCTTAAACTGCTGCTGTCAGCGTCCCTCAGAGGGTCAACGGGCCACATGTTGAGACTCACATCAGCAATAATAACACATGTCTAGCCGTCTGTAAAGTGCACGGTGACGATAATTCCCTACTGTCAGTTGAAATCGGCAGCATACTGTCTTGCTGTCAGGCCAAATCTCTGGGATTATGTTATTACAGCCGTAATGCCGGAGTACAGTAGCTGCGCGCACACACACACACACACACACACACACACACACACACACACTGAAAACGACTCAGGAGAACTGATGCTTTGTGGTGTAAAGAGGTTTTAATGGACAAAGTGGGGTAATAATCATGTCAGTTTTGACGATGTGTTGGAGTGTGTGTCGTCACTCTGTGTGTGCAGCAGATGGAGAATATGTCAGGATAATGATAATATCTGAGTGGTTACAGTCGTCTGTGGATTTGTCTCTCATTCGGCTACACTTGAGGTCAAAACACAGAAAGAAGCACAACAGATGGATTACATTGCAAGATTAAAGTGTGAAGACGCCAGCTGCTAAATCTACACCTACAGAATGTGTAGTGGGCTCACATACCAGCTTCATACTCAGATTAAATTACATTTAAATGTGTGAGGAGTTTAAAAAAGCATTGACAGCAGCGAAGTGACTGACATTTAGGCTGCAGCTGCTCTCATTAGATCAAATATAGTCTGCAGATGGAGGATTCGGGGTTGAGTTTAAAGACATTTTAAGCACACAGATAATTCTGTTGAAGAGTTAACACACTGTAAAATCTGACAACTTAATTTTAGTTAAAAAAAAATGTTGGGCACAGATTAACTTGAAAAATGTAAGTGAATATGTGGATTAAAAAAAATTGATTTGATTTATTTCAGACATGTAAAAAATAAATAGAGAAATGATTATACAAACAAACAGACAGACAAAAAAAAGTGATATTTACGGAAAATAAAAGATAGCGCCTGCTGTGTCCGCATGAAAACCCAGAAGGATGACGTTGAGTTGAAACGCTGCCGGAAACAATGTACCAAAAGGAGTTTCATGCAGGAGTCTGGTGTTCACTTCCTGTCTGAATGATATGTTTTTTTTCAACACCTTACTATGTGCCTCCTTCCCCCAATCCTAACCACACGTGGCAGCACGTGCATTTGTTGATGTGTCCGTGTTGATTGCCATGTGCTTATGCTGTCTAAACATAACCACATGAGGCGTCATCCCACCATGTGCATCCACTGACATCACAGTAGCACCATCCTGGAACGTAAACAGCATATGCAAAAAGATATCCAAAGTGTAATAAATAGCCGTGGAAGTCCACAGCAAAGCAGCAGCATGACATGTTGGTTGGACTTGCAATCCACCATCTTAGCTATGCTCCATGATTGTCACAGTCAGAAATCTGCAAAATATTTTAGAGAATCATGACTAAACTATTGAAACACATTAAATAATTAGCAGAGTTACTTGCATGAACTTCAAATGAAAAAAAATGTAGATTTGACCTGAGTCAGTGTGACAGACTGTAGGTACAAAAATCATGCTGACATGTGACCTCCATGATCTGCGAGTCCTCGTGAACGCGCTCACATCGTGACTGACATTTGTTGCAGTCTCCTTTGTTCACTATGAAGGTGTGTCAGCAGCTCAGATCTCTTTACACTGAGCGAGCAGGTTCAGCTTTTGGCTCAATGACACTTTGACAGGATGTGTCTCAAGTAAGCACTTGACTTTACTTCAATCATGATGCTTTTGCTCTCATGGGATCTGTAATCTGAGCAGCAAATGCTCGTTAGCAAAGAAATACAGCTGTAAATATCAGACATCCTAAACAGCAATGATAGATTCACCTTTTTTTATTTCTGTTTCTACATGTAAACCTGCCAAAAAATGTTCAAACTGTTCATTTTTTATGCTGGCAAGGTGCCGCTAATATTAACCCTTTAACAGCTGGATTGACATCAGTTTTCTTGTGCTGCGTTCAGGTGCCTTTTACAAGCATTTAAACCACTGAAACCTGGCCACTCTTTCGGGTTTATCCTCAGACTCACAGCCACCGGCCAGCACCGTTTCACCCTGCCTGCAGCTCTCCCGTCCGGAGCGGTTCTCAGGGGAATCGGGTGACGTGAGATCCTTTTTGACCCAGAGTGAACTGCATTTTGAACTACGAATGTCGGCTTTCCCCACGGACCGGTCCAAGGTGGCTTTCATCTTCTCCCACCTCATGGGGCAAGCGGAAGCGTGGGCCACTGCTGAGTGGAGCCGCAGGTCGATAGCCTGCTCAACCCTCGCTAGATTCACTCGAGCCCTCAAGCAGGTCTTCCAGCACACCTTGCCGGGCAGGGAAGCTGCCAGGTCATTGCTGAAATTGAGGCAAGGTAAACGCAAGGTTTCTGATTACGCTATTGACTTCCGCACCCTCGCCTCTGAAAGCGAGTGGAACCCTGCGGCTTTGTCTGATGCTTTTTTTCAAGGACTCTCTGAAGCTGTTAAAGACCAGCTGGTTTCCATTGATCTTCCTGAGGATCTGGATTCACTCATCGCCTTGGCCATCAGGATTGACAAGAGGCTCACCGAACGGGACCAGGAGTGGGGACGACTGCGGACTCGTCAGCCGTCACACCGAGGACTGAGGAGCGACTCCCAGGATCGGCCGAACCACGTCTGTTCGCCGGCAGCCAGCCTGGTTCCCACAAACCACCCGATGGAGGAGCCAATGCAGCTGGGTCGGACTCACCTCCCCGTGGAGGAGCGTCTCCGCTGACAACTGGACGGAAGGTGTTTTTACAGTGGTCAGCTGGGACATTTAGTAAGTTCCTGTCATGTTAAAGGAGGAGGAGCGCAGGTTAAGAAACAACTCGTGAGTCGAAGTTTCGTTATTAGCAATCCTGGCAATCCTGCCCAATTCCAGCCTCAGGTCAACATTGTGTCAGACTCTAATTCACTTCTGGTCTCCGTGTTCACTGACTCTGGTGCTGACGCTAATTTTATGAACTTTTCTCTCGTCGTCGAGACTGGGGCTGAGAAAATTCGCTCTCCAACACCCCCTTGAAGTCAAGGCCGTAGATGGCACCCCTCTAGGCAGGATAAGTCACAGTGCACAATCAGTTCAGCTAGTCTTCCCTGACGCTCACACTGAAAAGCTAAGTTCCCATGTTTTTGACTCCGTGGCTCATCGGGTAATTTTAGGGCACCCCTGGCTTAAGACTCACAACCCTGACTTTGAGTGGGTCAGTGGGAGGATTACCTCCTGGGGACCCAAATGTGCAGATTCCTGTCTTCCCAAGTCCAGCAATTCGGCTGCTATTTCTGATCCTAAAAACCCTTACCTGATTAATGTGCCGCCATGTTACCATGACTTAGCTGAGGTTTTCAGTAAGGCGAAAGCCATGTCCCTGCTGCCACATCGTCCTTATGATTGTGCTATTGACCTGTAGCCAGGTAGCACCCCACCCAGGGGTAGATTGTTCTCTCTCTCTGCTCCAGAACGCAAAGCCATGGAGGATTACGTGAGGGATTCCCTCGCCGCTGGAATCATCTGTTCTTCCTCGTCTCCTGCTGGAGCAGGATTTTTCTTTGTGGAGAAAAAAGACAAAACCCTCAGACCCTGCATTGACTATTGTGGCATCAATGACATCACTGTGAGGAACAGGTATCCTCTCCCCCTCATCTCAACAGCCTTCGAGTTGTTGGAGGGGGCCATGATTTTCACCAAGCTTGATCTCCGCAATGCTTACCACTTGGTAAGAATCAGGGAAGGAGAGGAATGGAAGATGGCCTTTAACACTCCCATGGGTCACTATGAATACCTAGTCATGCCGTTTGGTCTCACTAATGCTCCTGCTGTTTTCCAAAACCTTGTTAATGATGTACTTCGTGATATGCTAAATGTCTTTGTGTTTGTGTATTTAGATGACATCCTGATCTTTTCCCCCAATGAGGAGACCCACACACACCATGTCTGCTTGGTGCTACAGTGGTTGCTTCAGAACCAGCTGTTCGTGAAAGCGGAGAAATGCGAGTTTCACAAACCCTCAGTCTCGTTCCTTGGGTTTGTGCTTGCTGAGGGGGAGATCAGGATGGATCCCGGGAAGGTATCCGCAGTTGCGGATTGGGCCACCCCCAGTTCACGTAAAGAGGTTCAAAGGTTTCTGGGTTCTTTTATAGAAAGTTCATTTGCAATTATAGCACCATAGCCTCATCTCTGCATGACCTTTCCTCTCTTCACAGACCATTTGTCTGGAGCCTTGAATGTGAAGCTGCATTTCAGGGCCTCAAGAAAAGCTTCACCTCCGCCCCTGTCCTCATCCTCCCGGACCCCAGCCAGCAGTTTGTGGTGGAGGTAGACGCTTCTGACGTCAGAGTCGGAGCGGTCCTCTCTCAAGTCAATTCCAAGGACGGTAAGCTGCATCCACATGCATATTTGTCCACGAAACTCTCTTCGTCGTAACGAAATTATGATATTGGTGATTGTGAGCTGCTGGCTGTGAAGGTGGCCCTGGAGGAGTGGAGGCACTGGCTGGAGGGAGCTTCCCAGCCATTTCAGGTATGGACAGATAACAAAAACCTTGAATACTTAAAAACCACTAAGAGGCTGAATGCGAGGCAGGCTAGATGGGCTATCTTTTTCAGCCGCTTTAACTTTGCACTCTCCGACCGACCTGTATCTAAGAATGTAAAGCCTGATTCTCTGTCTCGAATGTTTGCTCATGATCTTGTCGACCCCGAACCCAAAAATATCCTACCTGGAACCTGTTTTGTTGCTACGCTCTCATGGGAGGTGGAGGGTAAAGTCAAGGTGGCAACTGAAGGAATCACCGTTCCCCCTGAGTGTCCTGATGACAAGCTCTTTGTGGTTCAGGCCCTCAGGGGGGAGGTGATTCATTGGGCTCATACTAATAGGACTGTCTGTCACCCCGGTATTAGTAAAACATTGTTTGTAGTGCAGCAACGCTTTTGGTGGCCTAAAATGATTCAAGATGTTACAGACTATGTCAATGCTTGCCCTGTGTGTGCCTGTAACAAAGTCTCCCACCAGAAGCCCTCAGGAGAACTCAGGCCCTTGCCTATTCCTCGGCGCCCCTGGTCCCACATCTCCATGGACTTTGTCACAGGGCAACCCCCCTCTAAGCGTAACACAGTGGTTCTCACGGTGGTTGACAGACTGTCCAAGATGGTTAATTTTATTACCCTTCCCAAGCTTCCCTCAGCCAAAGAAACGGCTGAGGTCATGTTGTCTAATGTTTCTTGAATCCATGGTTTCCCCAAGGATATTGTCTCTGACCTTGGCCCTCAATTCATCTCGCGATTCTGGAAGGAGTTCTGCTTGGTGCCACGGTCAGCCTCTCTTCTGGGTTCCACCCACAGACCAATGGACAGTCCGAGCGTCTCAACCAAGAACTGGAGACCGGTCTGCGCATCACCGCCGCCCAGAATCCTGACACGTGGTCACAGAAATTGGCTTGGGTCGAGTTTGCCCACAACACTCTCTCGTTTGCCTCTACTGGTTTGTCACCATTTCATGTTGTTCATGGTCATCAACCTTCTCTGTTCCCTGCCATAGGCTCTGAATCCTCGGTGCCCTCTGCATTGGCCTTGGTGAGACGCTACAGAAGAACCTGGGAGCGGGCCCGCCAGAACCTCCTATGTCAGTCCGACCTCTACAAGGTGGCTGCGGATCGCAAGAGGACACCCGCTCCATGCTACAGGAACGGCCAGAGGGTGTGGTTGTCCACCAAGAACCTGCCTCCTCGGGTGGAATCCAGGAAGGTCGCTCCCAGGTTCGTCGGTCCGTTTCCCATCGCCAAGGTCATCAACCCTGCCACGGTCAAACTGAAGCTCCCACGGTCAATGCGGGTCCACCCCACATTCCACGTTAGCCATGTCAAACCCATCAGGACCAGTCCTCTCATCCCTCCGGCCAGGCCCCCTCCGCCCGCCCAGTTTGTTGATGATGGTCCTGTGTTTGCTGTCAGGAGGCTCCTGTCTGCTCGCCGTAGGGGTCGGGGGGTCCAGTACCTCGTCGACTGGCAGGGCTACCGGCCTGAGGAGCACTCCTGGGTCCCTTTGAGGTTCGTCATGGACCCCTCCCTCATCCGGGACTTCCATGCTGCCCACCCTGATGCGCCAAGTATTTTATTTTCTCCCTCATGTTTCATGTCTTGTCTTCCTGTTTTATTTTGGGATCACTCACGTCTGTATCTGTTCCAGGTTCCTGTCTGCCCTGCCCCCTCCTCGTCGATGTGCACCTGATCCCTGATTGTGTCTCTCGCACCTGTTTTTAATCACGCCCCATTAGTCTTGCATATATCCCCCCTTTGTGTGTTGTCTCATTGCCAGTTCGTCACCTAAGGAGATTATGAAGTATTATCAAAAAAACTAGGAAAAATACAGAAAAAAAAACAGAAAAATACATTTATAATTCTCTTAGTGATATATTTAAAATTATGTCACAAAAATGTTTTTTTTTTTTTAGCACTTTTTAAAGGGGTGCACGGTAAACTTGATTTTTGATGACTATTTTTTTACCACCCATTTTATACATATTCTGTAACTAGATTCATTATCATTTGTGTTTATTTAGTTTTGTTTATTTATTTTTTGAGTTACGTTTAGTTTTAGATTTGTATTGTATTATGTTAAGTACAGCATTTTTAAAAAAGCTTACTATGAAAATGTTTTTTTAAATAAATTGATGCGCTTTGTTAACATGTTTTACAGTCTGTAATATTGTTATGTGAAAGAATGCAACCTTGATAATAATTTTTTGCAAATGTATTTCCTAGTGTGCCTGTTCAAGGGTTAGTGGAAACCCACCTAGTGAGCACATCTCTCCCCAAGACAATCCATCCACCTGACAGGTGTGGCATATCAAGAAGCTGATTAAACAGCATTGTAACTGCACAGGTGTGTCTTGGGATAGTCACAATAAAAGGAAGCTCTAAAATGTGCAGTTTGATAACACAACACCACAGATGGAGCGTGCCTTTGGCTGCTGACTGCAGGAATGTCCACCAGAGCTGTTGGACTCTGAACTGAATGTTAATTTCATAAGATGTCTCTAATGCCATTTCCCTGAATTTGGCAGTACATTAATGGCCTCACATCTGCACAAGAAGTCGGTTGTGATAACAAACTGCTGTCAGGTCAAACCCTGGTGAGCAAGATGAGCATGCAGTTGAGCTCTCCCTGACACAGTTTGTGCAGAAATTCTTCCCGCTGTTGCATGAGCTGTTCAGGTGGCTGCTCTGGGATGATCTTGCAGGTGAAGATGTGGGCTGTGAAGGTCCTGAGCTCGAGTGGTTACATGTGGTCTGTGGTGGATGTACAGCCAAATTCATGGAAACTACACGGGAGACTTTTTAAAATGAACATTCAGTCCAACAGCTCTGGTGGACATTCCTGCAGTGAGCAGCCAATGACACACTCCCTCTGTGGTGTTGTGTGATCAAACACATTTTAGAGTGTTCTTTTACTGCAACCACTCAAAGACACACCTGTGTAGTAATAATGCTGTTTTTTTTAAATACATTTTATTTATACATTTTTTTAATAAAACAAACTTACAACAAGTAACCACAACAGAGAGAACGCCAAAAAAAAAGCAGCAAACAAACAAACCGACAGACTGCCAGCACTCAGACAAAACAAAGAAAGTAAAATGTACATGTACACATGTCAAATCGTTGATGCAAATCACCCAGAGCAACAATTTATAAAATTGGGAGTCAGAAATGAAGTTCAAGAGGCCAGTACCAAAGGGGATCGAGGCAGGCCCCGTGCAAGCTAGGGTAGCAAAGTTCCAGGCTGAGAATTAAAAAAAAAAAACAGTACAGTACAACTGAGCAGGACAGTCAGTTCATAGATTGCGATCTCTCCCTCCTGATATGTTCTATGAAAGGATCCCAAATCTCATTAAACTTGGCGTGAGAGTCTGACAGAGTGTACCCAATCTGCTTGAGATGAAGACAAGAAACCATGTCACTGAGCCACTTTTTGAAGCAGGGGGGAGATATTGACTTCCATTCTCTTAAAATGACCCGTTTTGCAACGACCATGCCAAAAATGAGGACTTGTTATAAAGGGGAGGGGAGAGCCCTATAACACCAAAAGTCTGTCAGGAACCAATTGCCTGTTATTTATGAGGCTCCACAGGTGAAAGATGTCAGCCCAAAAAGTAATGATGCTGTTTAATCAGCATTTTGATTTGCCACACCTGATGGATTATTTTGGAGTGCTCCAAAATAAGTGCTCATTGACAGGTAACAACTTTGTTACCAAAACTTGAAAGAAATACTGTATATTGGTTGCAGGTGTAAAGTTCCATAGATCTGGATCGATTTATTAATTCAGTGAGCAACTATCACGTATCACTGATGCAAAGGGTGAACACTGATCCATATTATCCACTTTAAGATGTGCCTTTATTTTGAAATCCTGTGTCACCATCACACAGCTTCAGGCAGACCATGGCAAGCAGCCAAGAGAGCAGATGAGAAGAGCATTATTCTATCGGGAATAAATCATCAATATGGAAATATTTTGTTTTCGGAGAAACTGCGAGTCAACAGAGGGAGCACGTGCCATAAATAAACAAAAGCGGACATGTGGATCCTGGATCCTGCCCATGGATGTATTATAGAGACCCTGCCTCACAACTCACTTAGCTAATTCCTTGCTATTGTTAGATTAGCTGCACTGTTTCAAAAGTGTTTGACTGAAAAGATGAGCATGTAGACTGAAGTTCATCTGTGCTGTTCTGTCAGGAGATGATGGACTTGAACCAGTGGTGAGTAAGAGAAAAACATGAATAATACATGTAAATTAGTTCAGTTATGAGTAGAGGAAAAGTCTAGCTGCTAAGCTAGTTTATGCTATGTAAAATGCCACAGGCGTATGCTAATAACGTTAGCATGTTGTATACTGTAAAACTTCAATTAATAGCCGGGGCTATTATTTGCTTATTAGATTAATTAATAGATTTGGGACAGACGTCTATATGGGACTGTCTTTTATTTCCTTTCACATAAAACTGTTGCTCAGTCAAAAATGGGAAATACAAGCTAACTGTTTATTTAACCCTCCTGTTACATTCAACTTTAAGGAATAGCAATAATGTTCTCTGAAAAAATTGATTCGGTGCATGTTAAACCATCTGAAAGTCATATGTATTTTCTCTCCTTACATTATCTTAAGTTCTGTTAATATCAATTTAATTAATAATTAATGTAATCAAGTTATTCACCTTTTACAGATCATGGTTTACTGATGACAGCTCACTCGTTTTCCATCTAAAAATAACTTTCACTTTAACTTTTTATTTTGTGAACACAGGTATAAAATAGACTTTCAACACATTTGTATCAACACATTCTCTTTTTTTCAAACATTTATGAAATCTATGGGTATGGGTTGATTAATTCAAACAACATATCTCTTCTGTTAAATGACAAATTGACCCTTTAAATTCAAATATACATTTTAAAGCTGCATTTAATTTTTTTAAAACAATGTTTACAACAGGACACCTGAACAAGGAGGAGAGAACATTTTGTCTCTCTGTTTCATGCTCCAAAAACCATTTAGACTTTGAAACAGGTCAGTTTGAGCTGCAACATAGCAGGAGGGTTAAACCTCTTTTTTGCATCTCTCTTGTTTACCATGCTATTATTACCGTCTTTTTTGGTGCTCATAGTTTCAGTAAAATTACCTGAATGACTGCACTGTAGAGAATCTTACCAAGCTAAACATGTGTGTAGCATGTCCAGGTTTTCAAAAGTTTAAGCATATATATTCATACGTGCAATCTAAGCAGCTAACATAAGCTCCAGCAGGCATGGTAACTGGGTCTCTATGTAATTGAGACAGGCGTTTACTTGTCAATATGTATCACCACACAGGGCTAGTAAGAGGGACTGGACATTTAATTGGGACTAGGTTTACATTTGAAGTTTTACAATATGTCCGGGAAACATGATTTACAAAAGACAGTTATTTTGTCTGTGTCAGTTATTATTGAGTTTAATATTAAGTTATCATGTTGTTAATCAACATTTAATGACTGCTGGGAGAAGTTTGCTTTCAGGACTTTAAGTCAGATATCCCTGATATTTTAGGAAAAAGTTCCTCGTCTGTGTTCAAATAAAATTAAAAGAATCCAGAAAGTTTTTCTGACAGAATTAACCAGTTTCAATTATGTACAATTATTTATATTTTGTTTTTTATATTTTCTGGCCAAAAGCAAAAAAGAAAATGGTGGCAGCTTCTTCTGTAACCAACTGTTTTAAACAAGAGGATAATATTGTCTCATATCAATTGCCAGCCCCTAAATCGAATTGAAAACATATCATGGCAGACTTTGTGATATCGTTGTCTAAAGAACCAGTATATTGTCATAATGTGATGAAACCAGTGATTTACACTCTTAAATGTGATGCATGAAAACCTTAACTTAACCTAAACCTGTGTAAAATGGGAGCAAAGCAAAAGTGTTATTTTCATTTGTGCAGTGTATTACTGGCACTTCTCTCTCTTTTCTTTCCACAAGTGACCTCTCCTGAGATTTTACAAGACTTCTCTTCAGGGAGACTTGGACACATGACACACTGAATCAAGCAAAAGGTATGGCAAAACTTTCAATTTCTCTGCAAAATTTTCTTTAATACTTTCTATAATGTTTCCAAACAATCATGATAACAATCTGAGCCTGTCAACAGCAACAGAATGGGCACTTAGATGTGAATTGATGGGGCGCGCCTGCCCCGAGAGGTTACATTACAGCCTGTTTAGCACTTTGAAACCTGGAACGACATCACTCTTGTGCTGCTCTCAGATGCCTTTTACAAGTACTTAAATCTGTATGCTCTGAGCAAACTGGTTTCTTTCAAAAACATGGGAAAAAAGGCAAAGAGCAACTTGGTGAGAAATGGTCCGCAAATTGCAGGAAATTGGTGGAATTTGAAAATAATTTAAAAATGCACAGGAACAATGTCTAGGAAAAAAAGCTGTAGAAAAACTATATATATTATTATCATATTTACATATTCAGAATTATTACAAAATTATTAATTTTTAAGCACTTTTCCCACATCATTTTCTTGTTTTTTTTAAACTGTCTATTTTTATTTATTTATTTAATGCATTCATTATTTTATTTTGTTTTATTTTTTTAGAAATATCAAATATATAAATTATATTAGGAAAAATATATGCGTACTTATCATAATTACAAATTTGAAATTGTCACAAAATGATTATATTTTTTAAGCACTTTCTTTGTTTGTTTTTTCAAACTTTTAAAAAATTTCTTTATTTTTAACAAATCTCCAGGTGATTTTCTTGTACTTTTTCCTAATTACTTGCTAATTTTCTTTCCATGTTTTTGAAAGAAATCAAACCAATATCCTTAGGTGTCAAAGGGTTAGCCCTTTAAAACATGCTTGATATCTCTTTTCTTGTGCTTGATTTCTTTCAAAAACGTGAAAAAAAGTATCTTTTTTTTTTCAGTATCTTGGTAAGAAGTGTTCCACAAATTGCAAGAAATTTATAGATTTAGCAATTTATTAAAAATAAGATATGAAAATTATATTTAAAAAAAAAAATAATACATTTTTAAGATCTAATTTTCAGGTAATTTATTTTCACTTTTGACTAATTTTTTTTTGCAATTTTTTTTTGCCTTCTTTCCATGTTTTTGAAAGCAATAAAGAGAAACAAAAGCTGTTGTTCCCATGAGTCACTTTGACTTTAAAAACATGGGAAAATAGTGTCCAGGTTGAAGAATAACCAAGTTCATGTTCAAATTTTAATGGAATTCCTTTACGAAACACACTAAAACCCAGTGCAACTAAAGGGTCAAAGGTCAAAATGTCCTTTTAGAGTTTTATCTGAAAGTGTGAAATATTAATAGAGTGTATTAGCAGTGGTGTGAAGAGACAGCGACGGGCATATGGACGTCCCCTCCTGTCTACATGAAACACCAGCAGCCTGTTGCCAGATTATACATACAGATCTACTTTAATACAAAGAAATCTCATATTATTCTGCCCATTATGTAAAAGGATGAGATTATCGATACACAGATTAATGAACATCCAATGGTGTTCAAGCCTAACGGCCTGCCCCGCCCTGCCCTGCCCCTCCACCCTTCGCCTGCCCATCTGCACACAACACTTCAATCATCCAGATAAAAATAGAAAGCCCCACAATGACTTGCAGTTTAGTTGTTAGATTTTAGTCTTTATTGTACTATTTTTTTCTTGACAATTTGCTAGCGGACATGTGAAAACTTGGACCAACAAAACATCATCATTATTATTATTATTATTTTTTAATTACAGCATATCGCCAGACTGCGGTAACAGTGAGAAGATGTGTTTTTAAAAAATAAAACAAGAAAGAAAAAAAAGAGAATCCAAACCAAAACAGGAAAAAGAAAAAAAACATTTTCGACTTCAATATTTGATGGTGATTTTTCTTTTCTTTTCTTTTTTTTTTCAATTCATGTACACAATATAACAGTCTAAAAACATTAAACACACAGAGCTGAAGACATTGCAGTGTTGGTTGGGAAGTGGCAGTCCTCAGGGCAGTTTATATACTGTAGCAACATGGTCCTGCTGTACTGTCAAATATCTACTGGGGCGGATGGGGAGGGGGGTGGGGGCGAAGAGGGGTTGAAGGGGGACTACAAACCAAAATGGCCATCGATATAAAACTAACTGTCTTTTTTTTCTTTTTTTTCTTTAAATCCACCAATCAGGAGTCGGTAGAGACAGAGAGCGGAGTTAAGTAGCTTGACGAGGAGGAAAATAGGGCGGCGGGGGGAAACGGGGGGTGGAATGTCTCGATTTTCATTTTTTTTTTTACAATTCTGCATTTTTCTTTTCTCTCGTAGACAATATAAAATCTCACAGACAAGCAAAGAAAAAATAAAAACACTGGATGTTTGTATGTATGTATGTATGTATGCATGTGTCGGACGGAGGGGATGGATGGATGGAGGGATGGATGGGGACGAAAAGAAGGGCTTGAATTATTGCTTTCTGAGTAATTATTATTTTTCTCATCTACATGAATTGCATCTTTCTCATTCTCTCAATTCTCTCTCTCTCTCTCTCTCTCTCTTTCTCACCATGGTGTTCTGTTTGATTACTCTGTTTATTTCGGGAGGAAGGAGGAAGGAGGAGGGATGAAGGGATAGAGGAGGAAGAGGAGGGGGAGGGGTTGGAGGGAGGAGGAGGAGTTTGGGTAGGAGGGGGGGCGGGGCTCAGAGCTCCTTGCTCAGCGAATCCCGGGCAGTTCTAATCCTCTTTGTGTGGCCTCACACGTTTCCCGCCTTTTTGTCTGGTAAATGATAACAGAAGAGATTGAAAAAATGTATTAAGAAATAGGACTTGGAAAAAGAATAATAATAAACAGTCATATAAAAAAGGGTTATATGTGTGTTTAGTGGTTTAGTACAGATGTCGGTCTCTCTAGTGTTGGGTTAGTTTGTGTTATTTTCATGTTACACAAAGCAAACAACAACAACAAAACAGTTTCATAAGAAAAATATCACGTTATAATGATGAGTTGTTATCACATGATAACCAACAGGAAGACTCTCTCTCTGCCTGTCTGTCCTGCACCTGTTCCTATGCCTTTTTTATGTTTTTGACTGTCCTTTGTGCTCACTCATTCTTGACCTTAACCTGTTCAGATCCAGTTATTTTCCAAACACAAAACTATCTAACCTTAATAATTAGAGAGAAAAATAAGCTTGACCAAACTGGTGCAATTTCCTTTAAAAACGTGGAAAAGGGCAATAGGCAACTTAATTACAAGAAATTTACAAGAAATCAGTAGAGATGAAAACTAATGAAAACTAATTTAGGTTAAAACAATATACATAAATTATCATAATTACATATTTGAACACATTTTCAGGTAATTTTCTTGTCCTTTTTTACTAATTTCTTGCTATTGTTTGGCTAATTTCTTGCATTATATCTTTGAAAAAAGTCAAGTCATTTTGCTCAGGCTTTTTGCTAATGATTTAGGAGTGCATTTAGAGTAGAAAAAAAGGATTACAATTCTTTATTAGACCTCTGTTTTCCCCCCATCCATTCCAGTGGACAAAGAATCTTAGTGCAGAAATCACCCAATAATAAAAAATGACAATAAAGTGTCTTTACAGACTGTTTGTCAACAAAAATGTGAGATTATTTATCTTTCATGAGTAATTAACTCATATCAATGAATGAAGTGATGTTTTAAAAAAAACATTATATATAGTTATTTATTGGTTTTGTCACTGTGACTCAAAATATCCTACATTTCTGAAGTTTCTCCTGAAAACCTCTAGAAACTAATATTCTGTGAACATAATCAAAAATATGCATTTACTATTAAACTGCATTTAAACCAAAAGATTAGATTCTCCTCAAAAACATGGGGAATAGGCAATGACCAAATTGCTAGAAATTGGTAAATGGTGACAAGAAAACAACATAAACATTAATGTGAAAGGAGAGAGAGAATAATGTTACAAAATCATTTAAAAAGGGGACCAATTTCCAGAAACTCTATTTATAATTTTTAGAATGATATATATTAAAACTATTTTACAGAATATAGAATATTTTTTACTTTTAAACACTTTTCCTTGGGTAATTTACTTGTTTTTCCTTTTTTTGGCACATTTTTCTTTTCTTTTTCGCTAATTTTCAGGTAATTTTCTTGTAATGTTTTACTAATTTGTTGTTAATTTTTGGGTCGTTCTTGTTAAGTTGCTCAATGCCTTCCTCCCATGTTTTTGAAAGAATTCAAGCCGATTTGCTCTGGTTTCATAGGGTTAAACATTAGGCCTATTTCCCTGATTCATTTTCCAGTGACACTTTAAAACCACCAGATAAAGTAAGTAAAAGTTAAAATCGGTCATAGGATTGATTTTTTGACATGTATAAGTACAATAACACCCCATGTTTACTTTAAAAACTCTTTGAACACAATTGGTGTATGTTAACAATAAGATTTATAGACTGAAACGTGCGTGGAGCTGGCCTCATGGCCATGCTTGTTAAAAAAAAGGGGGCGTGTCCTTACTTTATTCCACTGTAGATGATGTGGAACACTGTGACTGGCTTATTAACATCTCATCAAATAAGTCTGTGCATTTAGGTTGAGTAAAAATAGATCAAGACTTCCTACAAAGTTATGTCCATTGGAATGGACAGGGGATCTGAATGGGTTAAAGTTTCTCCCTGAATCAGATAACATGACTATCCACTAGTCATCTGCCTATATTTGTCATTCTGTTAGCTTCCCCTCAGAGAGAGCGGCAGAGAGAGAGCGGGAGAGAGAGAAGGCTAGTTAATCTGGCTTGTTGAAGAGGCTCCGTGACACTTTGATTTTGCCCGCTAATCCGTTGATGGACTCAACTCTATTGATGTCTGCTAAACCAGCTTTTCTCGTCCCGAGCAAACAGAGAGCTAACTATCTAAGCTACGGCTAGTTAGAGCTAGCAGCCAGCTGCCTGTCAGCTGGAAGGTCGAGGAGGGAGGCCGAAAACACGAAGGTCGAGGGTTTGCGATGAAGCTTTGGGTGGTTTTAATCCGTCATGTATGAGTACATTTATGCTGCATTCACACTAGTGGTTTCATGTCAGCTTTTTTATCAGTTCTTTCGGACTGTGCATGGAAAAGGAGAAACAAACTTGATTATATCTTTCAGACATAAAATGAGGAGGAGTTATGCAGCATCCTTTTATTTGTTAATTGGTTGACCAATTTAAAGGGTTGCTTTCACTGTTTTTTTTTTCAACCTCACCCCTATTTTTTCATTTTTTTATGTCTAAGTAGCTCATGGGAACAACAGTTTTTGAAACTGGTCTAAATATTGAGAGACTGCCACAGCCACCAGTTAAGAAACAAGTTGCAACGTAACCACTTGGTGCCACTAAGGGGCCGTTTACATGACAATGGTTCTCGTATGAAACATTAAAATTTTTGTTGTGGTTTGGCCTTTCATTCACACGACAACAGTGTTTTGGGGGCCTGAAAACATAAACTTTTGAAACCCGGTTCCAGTATAATTTTCTTCAGAACGCCATCCCTTCTGTTGCCGTGTAAACTGGCAATGCGCAGATCCTGTGACAACAGTGACATCACTTCGTGCATGCAGATAGTGTTCTTCTATGGTGTGTCGTTGCAAAGTTATACCCAAACTACTGGCCTGGCATGTGTAGTACAGTGTTTTCAGTTGTTTTTGCAGATCTGTGTACACCCTCACAATGTTATCATATGAACGCAGATTCTTTTTAAAACGCAAAGTAAAGACTTTTCTGTTTTTATTAGGGCCATTGTCGTCTAAATGTGGCCTAAAAGTGCTTGTTTTTTGCCACTGACAGGCTCAGATTGTTATTGTAAATGTCTGATAACATCATGAAAAGGATCCCTTCAGAAAGGCGTTTTGTTAAAGAGTAAGATCCCTTTCATTAAACTAGAAAAAAAAACAAATTGCCATTGTCATACCCACCAGACTGCATTTAGATTAAAAGTGATTTTATCATCATAAAACACATTTCATTCAAAGTTGACAGAAACAACTCATATTAGCTATCTTGGTTCTTCTTTCTACAATCACCATTTCTGATTGAAATAAACCCTTAATTCACCCACTTTTATGTGAAAACTTGCTGCCTCTATGCACGCTAAAATTGTCATTTGGAGTCTGGTGAGTTTGTCGAGACACTTAGAATGACAGTCTGAGCCTGTAAGTGTTGAAGTTAAGCACTTTTAGTGGATGTAAATTGTCAATGCGAATATGCCCAAAATGGTTACACTGCAGCCTGTTTTGCTGCTGCTGTCTGCAGCTCTCTCCAAACTGGACCAATTTAGAAAATCACTGTTCCCATTATACACCAAAAACATGGGTAAAAAGGGTCAAGGTGGGAAAATACCAAACTTAACTTTATGGACACAAATTCAAAGCATTGCTTTGAAAACCTAAATATATGCCCCTTTGAACATTGGTAGTTCAATTATCAGTATTTCTATAATAACAACTTAATCTTGTAAAAAGATTTCCTGAGTTATTTATCATTTTGGTGTCAGTGCAGCTTGGGCTCATTCTGCATTTCAGCATGGAAGATGACAAGAAATTAAGTCAAGTCCAACCGAAATCTCCTATTGTAAGTGAAATGTGTTAACAACAGTTTACAGTGAGCTGTTCCTGTGAAGACTCTCAGTCTTGGCTCGAAGACTTCAATTGTGTAAAGAGGAGAATCAAATCTGCAAAAATCAATGTAATCTTTTTTAATTGATATATCACGTCCTTCCAAAATGATTGGTGCATGGACCTGGATGAGCAATAGTTTCTGGCATACTGTGGAAGAAAAGTAGCGTTGCATACTGTACAGACACTCATAGTTTGAGAAGACAAACTTGTAACTTAACAGACCCATGCACATCCTACAGAAGAAATATATATAGAAGTGTAACTGTTCACCTTTCACTTGCAAAACCTGAAGCATCTACTTAGCTTTTATCCTTACTTTCTTTAGTTTTACATGCATAGTTTGGTGTTTTCTGGCTCTAAGGGCTGCCAAAATGCAAGTTATCTGCTCAGTGCCATTTTCAGTCTAAACGCCCCACCAACTACATGCATGTCAACATGCTTAAAAAGTAGAATAGGGTGCCAGTCTATCTGTTGTTTTTAGTTCTAAGTGAAGAATTCTGTGCTCTTCTTCTGTGTTGCCAAGGAAAATGTTGGCATTGTACATTCCTGCAAACCACAGATACTTTACATTTCTATGTTTTCTGTGTATTATGGCAATGTTTCTGAAGTGATGCAATATATGAGCTATCTTTGTCATCATGGGTGCAGGGTATGGCGAATGGTGTGTCGAGGTGCCTTTCTGAGCTGCTGACCAAAGTTTGCAACCAGCTAAACCATTATTTTTTCAGCACTGTGTATCAGCTCCATAATTGTATGTAAATGTAACATATCTGTGGTTTGCAAAAACGTCCAATGCCAACATTTATTCTGGAGATGGAGTTGGCACTTGTGGACAAAAAGTTCTCTAAAGTTCAACTTAAATGCCATGCACAATGTTATTTACTGTACAACTTGATCCCCAAAAAGGCGGTCGTTGGGCGATAAAGCCACATTTATATCATCTGAAAGTTGCCATAAATAACCTGTTTCTGACTTGTAAATAAAATCATTTCCACCAGCTTTCATATGGCATTTATGATTTTAAAACTCCAATTTGTCTAAAATGGTGCTCAATAATAGAATGTGCCTTAAAATTTAAGAAAACTGGCTGCCTTGCATCAGCCAAGGAAATCAAACCCAAATTTACTGGATAGACCTCACACAGTATTTATATTAACCATCACTAACTTTACAAACCATCTTGAGTTTGAATTGTAAAACTGTAAATGGAAAGATCTTCCCAAAGCTAGCATCCTACATAATGTGAGCCTGATTCATGTGTCTATAAAACAAAATATCCTCCATCTGAAACCACTAAATGTGACCCCAGCTAGCACAGTTAAGAGCATTTCATTTAGTTCTGGACATTTGATGGTGTATCTAATGTGCTTTTCAGCTTGTATTAAAATGTGGTTTTCAGTAGAAAGCAGTTGCTAGTGAGCGGACAGCTTGGCACAGTTTCATGCCACAATGAGCAGAAGACTAGGTGTTATACAGAGTTCAATTTTAGCAAAAGAGTTTGAGTTTCAAAAAGGCTTCCAGTAAAGTGTGCTGCAGCAGCAGGAGCCGCAGCGCTCTCCGCAAGCATCTGTTGGGCCATGCGAGATCAAAGCTAGGCGGAGTTGCTGGACACCGAGCTTCACACCGCACTTGAATGGAGAGGGAGGCTGGGACGGATAAATAATGGAGGAGGGAACAGAGCACCTTCTGGTTCACAGGCACTTCACCTCCTCGTGCTCGGTGTCCAGCAGCTTTCGAGTTCTGGCTCCCACGTGGGAACATGTAAAACCGTAGATCTGAAATTTTGCTGGAAAAACTGCCTCTAGATAAATAAATATATTTTAAAAAAGCTAAAAATGTCAGGAGATGTAAAATTTCTATTTCCATCAGTGTTAAATCCATTCATGTCTGCAGATCATGATAGACTGCACAAAATAAAAGCAAAGAATCATGCTGCACTGTTTCACACAGGCTGCAGTAGCTGTGACATAGTTTAACATCACTTTCCTTGTGCTGCTTTCAGATGCTTCAAAAGTGTTTAAACCTTCTAGGCCTGCGCAGAATTTTGTGATTTCTTTCAAAAGCATGGTAAAAAGGGAATAAAAAGAGAGAGCAACTTGGTAATAAATGTTCACAAATTAGTAGATCTAGAAAATATTTTTGTTTAAAGCTAGGGAAAAGATAAAAATATTTCAAATTATCATAATTACATACTTAAAATAAAAATATATAATATTATATTATATAGCATTATAATAATTATATATATATAATTTCAAGCACTTTTTCAAGGTAATTTCCATGTCTTTAAAGCTTTCCTTTTACGCATTTATTTATTTATATTCATTCATTATTTTTTTTCTGTTCAGGTAATTTTCTGCTTATTGCCTTCTTTTCATGTTTTTGAAAGAAATCAAGTCAATTTTATAGTTTCATATTTATAGTTTTTTTATACAAGTTCATGAACAGACAGCTTCCAATCATAGCTGCCCTGGGAATCCTCACTCGCCACCTGAGTCCTTGTTATTGTTAAATGGTTTCGTTGTTTGCTGTTCATGAACTTGACGAAACCAGCAGTTGAATTGAAGGTCACTAAAAGAGAGGAATGCTTCTCACTCTCTTTCTCTTCTATTGAAAACTCTCTGTATATATGTATATATACAGTTGAACAAACACTTATTTAACAACTACACTACAATGCCTTTAAAGGGATTTAGGAAGAACTGCTGCATTTGTTTTGTATCATGCAAAATTTGACATGCCTATGTATATGTGGCTTTGCGTAAACAGTGGCTTTACTTGTGTGTGAAACTTAAAATAAATAGTTCAATGTTTTTGGAAATGCACTTTTTCAATTTTAAACGTGTATGTGTATTAAGGGTAACTATTGTATTTTTCAACCTGGATCTTATCTTTTCATGTCTTTGTGTAATGCACTGAGTGCTGCAGTTGGCAGCAGCAAAACAGCCTGTAGTGTCTCTACACCGTGCAGGTGCACATTGTCAATTTATGTCCATTCAAAGTGCTTGCTCTTGCCTCTGACTGGCTAAGATTGTCATTATGAGTCTATTTTACCATTATGCAAAAGATCCTAGAGGGAAGTACATTTCTTTCCGTACCTTTCACTTTTTCTTGTCTGTTTTGTGTCCTAGTCTCACTACCAAGTTCTGTACAAGTTTTTCCACATTGTCAAAATCAGCTAAATATTCAGCCATAGAACTAAACATTTTTTTTGATAAGAGTAAGATATGCTTTCTGAACTCTGACACAATAAACTGTTACCAGAGCTTCTCTTGCCAACTCTCATTGCCTTTCCACCGTTTCAACAAGTCACCTCTGGTGAGATTTCAGAATGAGAGTTCTCATTAGTGAGACTTGGACACAAAACAGATCAAAATTACATGGGAGGTGACTTGCTGTGGGAAAGTAAATGGTGGAATTGTGAGTGAGAGTTGAATAGAGGAGTGCTGGTAATAGTTTGTTGTGTTGGAGTATTTTTTTCAGCTGGCAATGGATGTCAGTATTACGTCACAAAGTTAAATTGTGGTTGGAATGAAAATTGAATTGAAAGTATTCTAAATGGCTAGTGATGTTAGAGTTCTTTGTTGTGTGAACATTAACTTTATGACCTTTTGCAGACTGGGTTTTGTTCTCAACACCTAATTACTATATGTTGCTATTATATGTCAAGATGACGTTTGCATGAAACGTTTGGAAGACTATGGATTTTGGTTTATTAACAACACAACTTAAAACTAAGAAAATATCAATGTAATCTGCTGTCAGTTTTTTTAGTTAGATTGACGGCATTAGATGTCTTCTTGACATTGAATTTTGGTCACAACCTAAATTTAACCAAATGTCAATGTTCAGCAATGTCGGTAGCCAGCTGGGTTACTCCTATCTAAAAGTTTTTAATGTCATGAGGTTCTAGAAACAAGACGTCTCATTTGGAGGGCTTGGACACAAAACAAACAGGAACAAGAGAGAGGCACGTAAAAACATTTCAATTCTCTTTTCAAAGAGATCCTTTCCATAATGCTGTCAGACACTTACAATAACAGTCCGATCCTGTCAGTGACAAGAACAAGCACTTTTAATAGATGTAAATTGAAAATGTGCACCTGCACTGAGTGGTTACATTGCAGCCTGTTTTGCTGGTGCTGGCTGCAGCACTCTCACTAAATACTAAATGCTAAATACTAGACCAATTCCAAAAGCTGTTGTTCCCACAAGTCACTTGGGCACAAATACATGAAAAAAATAGGTCCAGGTTGAAAAATATAGGAGTTCCCCTTGAAGTACAGCGCTGGAGTCAGGACGTAGAGCAAGGCTAGCTGTTCCCCCTGCTTCCAGTCTTTATGCTAACCTAGGCTAATCACATCCTGATTCCTTGATATTGATCTTCTCATCTAACTCTTGAAAGAAAGTGAATACTGTGTGTCCCAAAATGCTGAACTGTTCCTTTAACATGTGTGATTGCATGCATGTGTTTTAAACAGCCTGTGCTAACATGTGTAAACTTTACATTTGGCATGTTTACGTTTAACTCACATGAACAGTGTGTTTCCTCAAAGAGGTGCATAAATGTGTGTGTGCGTGTGTGTGTGTGTGTGTGTGTGTGTATTTAGTAATTTAGTATTGTATGTCTGCGTCGTAACAACCGTTCAGCCCGTTGTCGACACACAGCTCCCTCTCTAATTGGTCAGTTGCTGCTGACATCACGTTCTGAACAATGACCACCGCTACCTCTCGAAGATCCCTCTTCCTCATCTCCTCCTCCTCCTCCTCCCCCTCTCCCTGGTCACATGACTCATCGTGACAGCCTCCATTTTGTGGAGACTTTGCCTCCCCTCCCGCCCCCACCTCCTCCTCCTCCTCCTTGCTAACGGCTAGTGCTAGCTCAGCTTCTTGGCGGCTGGTTTTAGTTTGTTTACTGCTATCGTTAGTTAGTGCTGGTACTTGTTGTTGTCTGTTGTTAGTATCTCCTTCTTTGTTGCTGCTGCTGTTTTGTGGCTCATCAGAGTCCTGGTCGGCGTGCTCTAACTCACCGCTGTTCACAGCCGCCGTGGAGTTGATGATCTTGGCGTTGGCCTCCTCTTTTGCTCCTCCTGCCTCCTTGCTCTTCTTAACGGGGCTGCCCCCTGTCGTCTTCTCCTCCTCCTCGTGATTGTGTGTGGCGTTTTCCTCCCCCGTGCCATTGGAGCAGCCGTTCTCCGTTGGTCACCGGAGCTTCAGCCGGTGTCTTCTCCCCCTCCTTCGCCGCCTCCCCTGTGGTCTCTGCAGCCGGCGTCTTCTCAGCTGCATCTTTGTCATTGGTTTCCTCGGTTGCTGTGGTAACTTCACCATCGGCAGCTCCTTCTTCTGCTGCTTCTCCTCCCTCCGCAGCCTCCTCCTCCTCCTTGGCACCTTCACCCATGTCCACACTAGTGGACTTGCCCTTTCGCAGGATGAAGTTCTTCAGGGAAACTGCACGGCCAAAATGTGAGCGCTTGGCCTTGGCTGACTTGCCGTCTTTGCCGTCCTCTGCTGCTCCATCCTCACCTACAGGAAAGAAGAGTTCAGAGTTAAAGCTTCTTTATGAATAATATGATTTTTATTGACTACCTTAAAAAAAAAATCGAATATTTGAGAGAAACAGCACTTAGGTGAGTTAATGGCAGGGACTCAACTTGCTTTGTTTTTTTTTGGGGGGGGGGGGGCACTTTTGCAATAAGTGGGGCCCAGGCCAGTTACTGCTGCCCAATAAATATTTTTTAGGATTTTAGGACATTTCTAGGATTTTTCTTTTTACATTTCTTAGACTTTATGACATTTCTTGGACTTAAGGATATTTCAAGGACTTTAGGAAATTTCTGGGAGTTTCTGACATTTCAAGTATTTTAGGATGTTTCTAGGATTTACAGATGAGAGTAAGTCTACTCTACTTTAAGTTCCATTTGGGACTCCATGTAGCAGCTTTCCTCAAACTTTCCACAACAGCCAAACTGGGTTTAAAAAAACTCGAGGTGGAAATCAGATGTGAGAAAGTAATATTTGCAACTTTTTTAAAAATCTACTTTTAAGCAACTCAGGTGCATTTAAGTTTTCTGCCTATTTTTCGCCTTACATTCTTTTACAGGAAATTGACTGAGTTTAAACTAATATCCTTTGTTAAAAAACATGTATATTCTCCACTGAAATTCAGTTAAACCCAAAACACAATGAGCAAAGCCTTCCGCATTTTTGTACCATTTCCCTTTATGCAGCCACAGAGAAGAAACCCATCTAAATTTAGTCTTTACTGTTGACTGAAGCTACAGTGTGACTTGAATTTCACATCAGATGCTGAATATTTTATTTGGAAGAATGTTCAATTACATTACCTCCCCCAGAGTTAGCAAGCCAGTAACTCCTGTATGTCCTCCCTGGTTGGGGACAGACACGGAATGAGCGTGAGCACCCTGTCGGCTTCTGAGTCTGAATATTTTAATGGTGTACATGTTAACCCTATGAAAGCAAACAAAAGCTTGCTGTTTTATACTCTTGACTCCTTATA
Organism: Plectropomus leopardus; assembly: GCF_008729295.1. Taxonomy (NCBI): domain Eukaryota; kingdom Metazoa; phylum Chordata; class Actinopteri; order Perciformes; family Serranidae; genus Plectropomus; species Plectropomus leopardus. The sequence continues at coordinate 33,150,336 of NC_056467.1, forward strand.
TGAGCTCTTTTTCTATGGCTTCTTAAAAAATGATGGTCAGCACAAAATAACCTGGAAGTACCACCTCGTGGTTGTATGCCTCCGCCAACCAGTCGGGCAACAGATTATATCCATTTCTGTCCAGAATCATATGTAGCCATGACAGTAGACAATGCTTCAAATATCGATGTTGGTGCAAAGCAGCTACAAATTCTAAAAACAGATGCTTCAAACACAACCAAGAAGCACAGAAGATCCATACAGTCAACTCAGTTACACAATTTCAAGGCGGACACTCAAGATTAATGTCTCCCCTTCTGTTCTTGAATTATGGCATTGAGTAATAGCAAAAAAAAAACATTGTGATGTCACTGCAATGTTGACCTTCAACCTTTTGGACTTCATAATTGTATTATATTTGACATTTGTGTGGAATTTTGTTATAATTAGCATAGTAATTCTGGAGTTATGGTGAAAAACATTTTTTTGCAGTCACAATGACCTTTGATCATCAAACTCTAATCAGTTCATTCTGAGTCAAATGCTGCCTTTAAATGGAATTAGTTTGTGCTTATAAAACGAGAAGCCGTGTACACGATGTGCTTGGCATTCAAGTGGTTACATTGTGAAAGCACCACTGCTTGGCAATGGCAACATGGACACTACTGTCAGCATCTAGACACTGCCAAGTAAATGTTGAGACATAACGACAGAGGAAAAATGTGAGGCCATTGGGAATATCAACATTTTCCATAGCCATGTTTTTAAATTATGAAGAAAAACGACTAAAATTACAATGTATTATTTTACCATTCAAGAACTTCTATGTCCTCTGCCAATTTGGAAAACCTAAGCAAAGATGTTACAACTCTTGAACTCTGAGCTTTCAGAACATTTCCACTTATGAGGTCATAATTACCTCAAGAGGGGGGGTGCTTATATGCAGTATTCTTGTGAACAAGGTGAACATGACCCCAATTTGAAATTTGAAGGCAGCAAAAGTGGAAGTTTGTGCCCAATTTGAATTCCCTTAAGACTCTCTTGAGATATTCCATTCAAGAGAATGAGATGGGTGTGAGGTCATCATGACCAAAATTGAATTACTACATTGAGTCCAAGTGGACATTTATACCAATATATATCTTCTAGGTGCTACGTCATAGGCAACTGGACTTGCTTGAGCTCCTTGAAGACATTTTACCTCTCATTCAAGAGGCTTCTTTAGTTCTAACAGCCTAGTTGGGAGTCGCAGGCTTTTTAACCCTGCGGGAGTTGACTCTGCAAGGATCAACTCAAGCAAGTCCAGTTGCCTTCGATATAGCACCTTTGTTGGGATTCATGTAGCTGCTGACCTGAATTACTGAGAATCTTCATCAGCTTCCTTAGATATCCTGTTCATGTCAGATGGACAGCCCCAAAACATAGTGCTTATGGTCAAAACTATTGCTAGTGCGGAAACATAGAAACTGTAAGAATACAGGGATTGGTGGATACTAAAGTGCCTGTACAGCAGTGGTTCCCTACATGGACTGGGACCCTTTCTAAAGGGTCACTGGACAAATCTGGAGGGCATAATGAAGTGATTCATGGTAGAAAGAGGAGAAAGGAAAGTGCTTCTACACTCCTCTAATCTGTGCATTTTTGTGAAAATTATTGGATAATTTAACATATTTGGGTCTCAGATAGTGTCATCTCACCTGAGGCAGCAACTGCATCCTCCTCCCCGCTGGGGGCGCACTCTGTGTTGGCGCGTTTGGACTTGGGGATGACACGCTTCTTGAAGGAGGTCCAGATCTCGTTGGCATGTTGCGTCACAGTTCCGCCTCCTGCTGTTGCTGCCTTCTCCTCTTCGCCTCCCTCAGCCTTCTCCTCCCCTCCCTCCGTCTTTGCCTCCTCTGCTCCTCCCTCCGCCTTGGCCTCCTCTCCTCCCTCAGCTCCTTCTGCCACTGCCGCCTCCTCTGGCTTGTCAGCAGAGTCTTTGTCGGAACCCTTGACCTTGCCGCTGATGCCAACCATGGATGGGTCCCTCTTTAGGCCCTGGAAGGTCCAGGAACGTTTCAGCTTCCACCTCTTCTGCCCTGACTCCTTGGAGTCCAACGTGGACGAGTCTCCACCTCCTTCTCCGTCTGCTCCCTCCTCTTTTACGTCCTCTCCTCCTCCACTCTTCTTGTGCGCCTTCTGAGCCATGAGCTTCTTGAAGGAGTGCCAGCGCTTCATGTGCTTGGTGGCTGCCGAGGAAGACGAGGCTTTCTGTTCTCCCTCACCTCCCTCTGCGCCTCCCTCTGCTCCTCCTGCTGCTCCTCCCTCCTCTATGGTGGAGTCTGCAGTGGTGTTAAGTGCTTCAGGATCTTCAAGCCGGTCCAGGGATTTGGATCGAACCTTTACTTGTTTCTGGGGTTCTGTGGCGCCACCATCCTTCTTCTCGGTGCTGCGATGGGAGAAGATCCTCGCCACCGGCTTCCTGATCAGATCTCGAACTGTGGATTTTGCCTCCACCTGTTTGCCCTTCTCCGTTTTCTTCTCCTCCTCCTTCTCTCCTTCTGCGGCTTTCTCTGTTGCTGCATCTCCTTCTGCACCTCCCTCTGCTCCTCCCTCAGCTGCTGCAGCCTCCTCACCTCCTTTCTCTCCCTCCTTCTCCCCTCCTTCAGCTGCGTTCTCCTCTCCTCCAGAGGCTGTGCTCTGCTCCTTCTTCTTCCTTCCTCCCATCACCTTCCCCAGGCCGCTCTTGTTGAGGAAGGAGTCCAGGAACGAGGTCTTGGCCTCAGCAGAGGAGGCATTTTCCGAACTCTGGGGAGCCGCCTCACCCCCCGCTCCTGCTTCTCCCTCCTCGGCTCCTGCTGCTGCTGCTGTGTCGTTATTCACAGTCTCTTTGTTATCGACAACCTCGCTGTTCACAGCAGTGCCATCTTTATCGACAACTTCACTGTTGACAGTCTCTGAGTTTGCGTTTTTAGCTGGTTGCTCGGCCTCCGTCGGCTTGTTCTCGGGGGTTTTTCCATCTTCTTGGACCACCGGCGCCGCGTTGGCCTCCGTTGCCGCCATTTCCGAAAGGGAAAACAAACAACAACAACAAAAAAAGTGTGTTCCTTCCTTCCTTCCCTGGCCTTCTGCCCTCCTCTTCCTCTCTCTCTCTGGTGTTTCGTTCCTCCCGCTGTGGTGGCGCTCTCAGGTCATGGAGAGCTGGGTGGAGAACAGTGGCGTGGAGAAAAGATACTCAGCATCCTACTAGTCCTCCAAACTCCTGCAGAGGAAAGAGAGGCAGGGTAGTAGGGGTGAGGAAGAGGGATGAGAAGAGGGGCAGAGAGAGGAAGAGGCACAGATGGTTAATAGTCTGAATCAACACCATAGACACTCAATTAGTCTGGTCTAGACTGTGCCTTGAATGGGGAATGAAGTGTAACAAAATAGAGAATCTCAGCGGGAAATGCAATGCAATTATGATGTTTCCTAATCATTCACACTACCAAAATTCACTCCCTGTGTGGGACACACACATACACACACACACACACACACACACACACACTCCTACTTTTTCTTTTTAAATGAAATGGCTGAAGAGGTTTTTGGAGATGCAGAATTTGCACAAGACAGCGGCAATAAAAAGGCCTTGGAGTTTGCTGCTTAACTTTCATCAGCTGGTCTTTCAAAACAGCGGATGAGCGGCCCTGAGCTGAGTCCTGATATTTAAAATCGTTTTCTGTTTGACTGCTGACAGTTTCATCCAGCTCAGACATATTATTTAAGCAACAAGGTGATGCAGGCCGAATGTAGTCAAAGTTAAGAACTCTCAACCTCATTTACTCAAGGGATTTAGTATTACATGGCCATAAAGTTGATTTATAACAGAATGGTCAAACTTGAGATATTCTGACTGTTAATCCCCAGTACAATTGACTCCTGCGTTTCCAAAAAAGACTAGCACCTTCATTTAGACTGTCCTTACTTGGTACACACCCACAAAACAGCCACATCTTCAAGGCTTCATCACATAATCAGGGTTAAAAACTGTGGTATTTTTCGTTTTTGCATCTAATGGGTAAAACAATTTTTTAAATTCAACCAGTTGTGAATGAGAGAGCTGCAGTCAGCAGCCGTGAAACAGGCTGCAATGTTATCCTTGCAGGCGTGTGTGTCAACTGAAAGTGCTCATTTTTGTCACTGAAAGGCTCAGATTGTTATACTAAGTGCTAACTAACAACATTATAGAAATGATCCCCACAGATATAGACCTTTTTGTTAAATAGTAAGATCCTTTTAGTTTAACCAGAAACACACCCAACATCGCAATCACAAAACCCGTTTTATCATCATGAAACACACACCATTCAAGTCGACCACAGCAAAATAACACTCACCAAAAACATCTTGTTTTGCCTTTTCACTTTCCACAATCACCAAATCTGGTTTGGTTAAAATAAATCCTTAAGCCGCCCAGTTTGATGTGAAAATATGCTGCTCTGTAAATGCTAAAATTAATGTTTACTTAAATGGAGTCTGGTGGGTTTGGAGATGGTCACTTCAGGGCTGTTTCTGGTTAAACAAAATGGGTCGTACTCTTTAACAAAAGGTTTTTCTCTGTGGGAATCCTCTCCAAAAGTTGCCAGACACTTAAACAATCTGAGCCTGTAAGTGACAAAAATAAATATGCCCTGAGTGGTTACATTGCAGCCTACTGGCTGCAGCGCTCTCGCTCAAAAATTGACCACTTCCAAAGATTTTTGTTCCGATTAGTCACTTAAATACAAAAAACATAGTAAAATAGAGTCCAGGTTGGAAATTACCAGATACTGTTTAATTTACTAACTTGAAAAATATCCTCTAAAGCCACAGCAATGTAAATGTTTAAAAGCTCTTTACAAATATATAGCTTATTCAGTAATGTTAGAGCATGTAAATAGCACATTTGTTGGGGACTATTTTCATCTGTGGATTAATCCACATTTGAGGGTCTAGTGAGTATCTGTGGCAGCAGGATGGTGTATGTAGGATTAAGTCAAAATAAACTACAGTGTATCTCTTTATGGTAATGAGGGAATGTGTCACCCAGTGCAACAGTGTTGCTCATTGATGTGTTGCACAAAGAAGATGTATCAGGCTTTGATTCACTGAAAATACTTGTTTGTCGGATCGATTCGTTGGTGTATTTAGCCTTTTCATGGGAGTTGTTGACAAGAAAAATGCAGAATATCACCAGACTTCTCCTTTAAACACCGCTGCTCGGTTGTAACACCTTTGCAGAATTTTAATGAATGAATGAGCAGATCAATGAATCTGTGAGTCACACGCCGATGTGTAGTAACCAACATTCAGCTGAGAGAGACTCTGTGGAGAGTCCAGACGCTTAGCAAACACAGTCACACACTCTCAGAGGAGAAGGTGAAAGAGTGAGTCAGACGGGAGGGAGGCAGAGAGATGCAGACAGAGGCACTCAGGTGGAGAAACAATAACACAGAGGATGGAGGGAGAGCAAGGGAGGAGAGCGCAGTCAGACAGATGGAGAGAGAGAAAGCGAGAGAGAGAGAGAGAGAGAGAGAGAGAGAGAGAGAGAGAGGTGTAAACACATACATCACATGCTCCAGATAATCTCACTATGTTGTTGCCACAACTGACTGACTTACTGACTGACTGACTGACCAACTGGATGGCTTACTGGTTGACTGACTGCCATATTGGCTCACTGGCTCCATTGGCTGCCTCACTGCTTGATGGGATGGCAGACTGACTTACTGCCTTATTGGTTGGCTTACTTGCGTTTAACTCTTGTTGGCTGACAAGTTATCTGTCTGGTTGGTTTATTCACTGAGTGGCTGGGTGGTTAGTTTACTCTGAAACTGTTTTAACAGTGCGACCATGTTCAGAGAGACAGCTTATGTGAAAAAATCTGCCGCTTCATGAGACCACTGCATTGGCAAAGGAAGGCAGTGGTCTCCTGTAAAAAGAAAACACAGTCATCCATAAAAAGTTGAGCATCGCCAGTTTTTGCCACAAAGAAACTCCCTGGACCTCTGGAGCTACAGTTTGCTGTCCACCCAGCCAAAGTCACACATAAATCAGTGTTAAATCAGTGTTTTTTGATCTATAAGATCTCTTACAAAATTTTGTGCGGTATACAGACCAAACAGTGACACAGCAAGTGATGTAACTAGGTAGTCAGGCAACAAAAGCACATGGCAACCATCACCAGGACGTCAACAAACTCACAAGCTGCCAAGGATGGTTTGGATTAGGGCACAGAGGCACATGGTTAGGTGTAGAGGAAAAAAAAACATCTCAATAAGACAGGAAGCGTAAACCGGACTCCTGCATGAAAGTCCAGGGTTTGTTGGATCCATCCACCGTCCCCTCTGTCCGACCTATAGGGACCTTTGTGCTCCTTATACCTGTATAATGTTGTTACCAGTAAGCATTTCAGCATGATGCCATCCAGTGGCATATCATGACAAGAGGTTATGTTGAGCAGTGTTCTCAACTGATGCCAGCCGTCCATGTATCATGCTGCCGCGGCAGCTGCTGTCTGGCAACATATTCTCAGCTGACACCGTCCACTGGTGTATCATGCAGGCGTATAAGCCCTGAGAAGAAGTGTCAATATCTGATGACTTTGGAATGAGAATGGGCTGGTGGTTAGGAAAAGATCATGCTTTGTCTTAAAATACAGTTTTGGGGACACAAACCGTGCAGAAAAAGCAGCAATGTTTTGACAAAAAGCAGTTACTTTTTTGGCACTATTGTTTAGGGAAAAGGTGACAGCTCAGGTGCAGCAGTCCTGCAGATAAATATGACCTGAGGAGATCTCCAACTATTCTCCCCCCTTGAGTGGCTAGTGGCCTCCTTCTGCCTTAATTCCATACCATCTCTTGTTTACTATTCTGAGCTGTTAGCCTGTTAGCTCTTGTGTACACAACTAATTTACTCTGCCTGCTAGTAGCCTAAAGATAGAAATGAACACCTACACTTCTGCACACGGGAACAGCTACACACGCTTACAAACAAGCGGTATTAGAATTATTCAGCAGGTGCAAAAATGTACACAAATAAGTCTCAGTGTCATTGACACAAAGGCAAACAGCATCACCAAGAACACCTGTACTCTCAGCTATCTGCAGATGTCAGTTGTCGGTTTTTTTTTTGCTGAATGATTTATCTCAGCAGTGAATGATTTATCCCTCAGCCATTACAAACGAGCGCATCGTTAGAGCTGCTCAATGCCTGACATTACGCCTCTTCCATTTGTGTTTGCAGTCACAACAGACATTCTTTCAGCAACACGTTTGCGCAGACTGTTTGGGAAGTCACATTACCAGCTGAATTATTATGAGATTATGAATCTCTTGATCTAATATTCTGCTAATCAATAATTCAGCCTTTGATGTCTGGATTTGTCAAAATACTTCACATGCAATAGTAGAGTGTGCTCTATTTTACTCCCTAATTGCTGCTTCGACCTTCTCTTTTCCTTTCTTTCTTATTCAAAGTGTCTGCAGGACTTTTAAGAATCTTAAAAAATCTAAAAGTGCCTTTAATTTTTGAAAAGAATTTTAAAGGCTGTAATTCTTTGTGCATTATTATTCTGTTGACAAAGTTAAATCAACACTTTGCATAAACTCTGTTTATTTCTGGTATTCTGACCTGCTCAATTTCACTCTTTTCTACTCTAGATTTCTGTGTGAACGCTGTGACTGTCATACAACAAAGATTGTCTGAAGGTGAGTGCCATTAGCCCTGATTATTGCCTTTCTCTGTGATGACTAACTTTTCACCACCTATTTGATTGTGGCTGTTTAAACACTTTTGCCTGTCAGTGTTGTCGGATGGCACGTTACTTCTTGAACTTGTTATAATCGAACGTACCCCCACTTTTAAAGGTCCAGTGTGTAAGATTAAAGGGGATTTTATGACAGCCAGTTGCGAGGATTGCATATTACAACTAGCTGAAACTTCTCCTGGCTAGAGTTCCTTCAGAGTTCTTTTTTCAGGAGGTTTTTAGTGTGAGCTGAATTATCCACAGTCTCTTCCTACCAAAACAAACAGACCAGCTAATTTAAACCGGTAAAACCGTGAATAAAACAGTTGCAAATCAGTCTTTCTGCGATGCTTTTAGCATGTCACAGTAGGACCAGTAGCCCAATGCCTGTTAATGTGTTATCAACTTTTATCCCTGATAACTTAATGTATGATCACCTTTTTCTGATACAGCCATTCCAGCCCGTTCTCACTTATTATGCGCCGCTGTCAGCGTCAGTTTGAAACTCACTATCACTGCCTGTGATAATGTAGTATATGGACCTGGAAAGCCTCTAAAGGATGGGGGGGTTCAACAAACCCCGGACTTTAACATGGGAGCCCGCTGTTCACTTCCCATATGAATCTTGAGCCAAATAATTTTTTTTCTTAACCTAACAACATGCTCTTTTTGCTCAAGGAAATAAATGTACATACAATGTGTTAAAGCAACATTTGCACATTTATTTTGAAAATGACTATGAATCTAACAAGCAGAAAACAAAAGTATATTTTAAAAATACATAATGCATATTGCCAGGCGTACACTAACACACCATCCCAAAACATCAACAACACATGCAGGAGGGTACCTAGAGCATCATATGTAGCTGTGACTGGCACTGACCAAGCAGCGATATGCTGCTGAGTCTGGATGAGAATGTGTCACTACAGAGGTCTTTTTCTCGTCTAAACAAACGAACATGATGATTTAAACCAGGAGAATACTGTTTCACATTAAAAATGGGTGTTTTTCTGACAGTCTTCATGCAGATGGTGGCTGTAAATGTCCCTATCTGGAGCCAGTGTTTGGTTAATCCATTCTAGGCTACAGTAGAAACATGGCGGTGTAACGTGGCGATCTCCATAGACAAGGACCTGCTCCCTATAAACGGCTCATTCTAAGGTAATGAAAACACAACAATTCTTATTTTTAAGTGCCAATATATCTCCCTAAATCTTACACACTGGACCTTTAAATCCATGATTCTGTTCTGTCAAAGCTTTCAACCACAAGTGTTACAAGAAGCAATGGGGCTGATGGGAAATGAAGTCTTAATTTGTTAGAAAATGTAGCTTAGACAAAACAGGGAATGGCTGATCATTTGAACCATGGATCCACTGGTTTACAGTCATTAAACAGGATTTAAGGATTAATCAAACAGCGATACACTGAGGAATAAACTCCATGACATTGCCGCTTTAAAAAGACATTTCAGTATTAATAAATGTGAGTTTCTGCTGGATTGTATCCAGCTGTCTGAGGCACATTCAGTCACACGAGACAGAGCTCCACCACGGCCGTCTTTGTTTCTCTTTATTTTGGGTTGATTATTTTCTGTCTTGGTGGGTGATTATGCCGTGGCAGCAGAGGAGCATTAGCGTTTTGGATGGTGGATGTGAGGCTGAAGCCCTGAGGTGTTGGAACGGCATCAGACAGAGGAGGACGACAAAATGGAGGGAGGGATGGGAGGAAGAAGAGGAGGGGGGTGCAGGATGGGAGGAAGAGGAGGAGGATTGGTGCAGACATGGGCTGATTGCGAATCGTCTCTCTGTTTCAAGTCCCTGCATTTCATTCTTCACCTCTGTCTGTCTGCTTTTTCCTCCTGTCTGTCTCTTTTCTTTCGGTTTTCTTTCTGTCTCTATCTTTTTTTTTGCTTGTCTTGTTTTTGCATCCGTCTCCTTCCTCTGTCTGTCTCATTTTACCGCCCGTCTTTCTGTCTCTCTTTCCATCTCCGTCTCATATTCTGTCTCATCACCCATTTTGCTCTTTTTTTCCCTTTCGTTATTTCTGTCCGTCTTTCACCATCTATCTTGTCTTCAGTTTTGCATTTCCTGTCTTTTTCACCTCTTCACATCTTCTGTGAAGAGGTGTTTCTGCATCTCCATTTGTGTCTGTCTGTCTTCTCCCTGTCAGTTTTTACCTCTCTTCTTGACATCAGTGTTTCTGTTAATGACTTTTCTGTTTGACTCCTTTCAGTGCCAAATTAATCTTTTTCATAAAATGATTTATAACAGAGCGCAAAGACCAAGCAAGTGTTCCCATAACCTCATTATAAAGTCAGATTTTAAGGAGAGGATCAAGGACACACTGTGTTGTTGATGTTTAACAGGGTGAAAACAGGTTCAGTGAAAATCATCAACCTGCAGTTTTAGCTCGTTCTCATTCCAAAGCTGACAAATAACGCTGCTTGTGCAGTGCTTTTAGCTTTTAGCTTGAGATCCAGATGCCAAGAGCCACCTTTGGCATTAACACAAAACGTCCGTGGACGTTGTCAGCTAAGGATGTGGCCAGACAGAACTGTTTGCAGTGTTACCATATATCGCCAGACAGCCGGAAGACATCTGCCATGGCAGCATGACGTGCAGACTGGCAGCGTCACTTGAGAATGTGACCAGACAGAACCTGTTGCACCTGCACGATATGCTGCAGGGCTGCGTCAGGTTGATGGCATGTCAGTGTACGCCTGTTAAATGCATTGTGTCTTTTTCAAATACACTTGTTTTCACATGAAACATTTCTGCTTGTTCGATGCATATAATCTTTGTTTGTAAAACCCGCCCATTCTCATTCCGATTTCATTAAATACTACCACGTTGAAAGTGCTTTTGGTGTAAGATTGCAACGCTAAAGCCACCTTTAATGTCTGCATGAAATGGCGCTGGACGTCCGCCAGTGTCAGGTGAGAATGCAGCCAGACAGCACCTGCTGTGGCAGCATGAAACACAACAGGAGGGTGTCAGGTTGATACGCTGCCGGTAATCATGTAATGTAAAGAGTGCGAAGGCACCTATAGGACAGGAGGGAGGGGCGGTGGATGGGTCCCTCAAAACAATGTACTTTCATGTGAGGGTCTGGTGTTTGCCTCCTGTCTAAATGTGATGTTTTTTTTTCTTCGCCTTTCCATGTGCCTCCTTCCCCTAATCCTAAACATCCATGCCCGTGTGTGCGTTTGTTGACGTCCCAGCGTTGGTTGCCATATGCTTTTGTTGCCTAAACATAACCACGTGCATCGTAATCCCACCATGTGCATTTAATGACATCACAGTAATGCCATCCCAGAATGCCAACAACAGACACAAAAGGTTACCTGTAGCATAATATGTAGATGTGGGAGTCAACTGCAAAGCGGCAACATGAGAGGACTTTTGATGAGAGCATGTTAGTTGAAACTAGGTTCACGAAAATCATCAAATGAACTCAGGCGAGGAAAGTAACAGCTGCTGCAGGCATTGAGCTGTGTCAGTCTATTTTGTGAACTTGCCTGATTTTCTCTTGCCTCTTTTACAGTTTCTAGTTTCTTCTTGTATGAAGTTTGTTTAGCTTAGAACAAGCAGTGGGTGCTGTAGCATGTCTATGAAACAATGTAGTTTGTCAAGGTTATGTGAAGATTCACCAATGAAAACACTGACATTATACATTTCTCTAACATTCTGCCCGCCGAGCTGCAGACCACTGTTCGAAAACAACCAACAACAAAACCAGTTGTGGTTAAGCAATTTATTGCTGTGCTTCCAGAGGCTTTTTTGGCACCAGACCTGGTCATTTTAAGGCAACCTGTCTTTGTTTTTTCCAGTGGGGATATTTTATTTTTTACTAAGACTGCTGGTTTTTTAGGGTGAAATAGTGCTCCCTCAAACAGGTATTCTAAACCCAAACACGGTATTTCCCTAACCATAACTTAGTGCTTTTTTATGCCTAAACCTAACCACATGTTAATCACAGCACTGTTGCGAAGAAATGTGAAGTTTCAATGTACAAATGCAACACATCTGTGGTTTGCCCACATTTTCTTTGGCGACAGGGTTGGTTTTATGGGTTGGATAATCCTGAAGATTTAGCACTAAAGACAAAAAATACTGGTTTTAAAAAAGTAAAGAGAGAGATTGGAAATGCAGGTTATAAAATTCACAATGTCAGATAACAAAATATTTCCCTGCAAAAGTCTGCTCTTATTTCTGTTCTTCTGGTGATAATATCGTAGACTTTATGGCTTTGTGTGCATTTCTGCTCTCAATTCAGCTAATCAAAAAAAGAATCAACAAATATGAGAAAATAACCCTCAAAGGTTTACTGATTTATGGTTATGAGCTGTGGTTCAGGTCTGTTGTACAAAGTGTTTCTGTATGGTCACAGCCTGCAGTCATATCCTCCTCCCGGCTGCATCACACTGCCACCCCAATATCTCGGCAATAATTCTGTCTTTTGTCTGTCTTTGTAGTCTGGACACAATGGATGGTACAAACAGAGATAATGGCGCACACTTTCCAGCAGTCTCCCCTCGAAGACTTTCAATGCGTTACACTAGGTTGTAGAATAAAAAAAGAGATTGAGATTGATTTTACACCTCTGCACACTCGGCCAAACGCCGTGTAAAGTGATTGTCAGGCAATTTCTGCATCGCTTATTTCAGAAAGTTACAAACATTTTTCAGATGCTGTTAAGGTTTCAAATGAAGTAGTTGTCAGCTAAATGAACACCTCCACACACACACACACACACACACACACACACACACACATATCTTTGCAACACTGGGAACAGGGTTGTTGTATCCAACAAATGTTTTAATTTCCTGGAAACAGGTGTCAGGTCTGTGGAGAGGAGACGAGGTTAAAATGTTTGTACTGTGTTCAGACGAGCACATGTGGAGCATCATGAATCATTTAGATCAGTGTTACTCAACTTACAACCAGCGGGCCAAAACTGGTCCCCGATAGAGTGCTGGGTGCCCCCCCAACCTTTTTTTCTAATTCACAGTAAAAATAGTGATTCATACTGGAAATAGTTTTTGTACTTGTACTTTGTACTACGTCAGGTGCCAGAGTGCATAAAATAGAGCTTATTTAACAAAAAAAGTGGAGGGTTGCCAGCAGCCCCCAGCAGAGGTCCTTACCATGTACTAAAATCATAGAAATGTCCTGAAATTGTAGAAATGTCCTAAATT
>NC_056467.1:33166039-33170385 GCF_008729295.1 Plectropomus leopardus
TCCCTAGCTTTAAACAAAAATATTTTCTAGATCTACTAATTTGTGAACATTTATTACCAAGTTGCTCTCTCTTTTTATTCCCTTTTTACCATGCTTTTGAAAGAAATCACAAAATTCTGCGCAGGCCTAGAAGGTTTAAACACTTTTGAAGCATCTGAAAGCAGCACAAGGAAAGTGATGTTAAACTATGTCACAGCTACTGCAGCCTGTGTGAAACAGTGCAGCATGATTCTTTGCTTTTATTTTGTGCAGTCTATCATGATCTGCAGACATGAATGGATTTAACACTGATGGAAATAGAAATTTTACATCTCCTGACATTTTTAGCTTTTTTTAAATATATTTATTTATCTAGAGGCAGTTTTTCCAGCAAAATTTCAGATCTACGGTTTTACATGTTCCCACGTGGGAGCCAGAACTCGAAAGCTGCTGGACACCGAGCACGAGGAGGTGAAGTGCCTGTGAACCAGAAGGTGCTCTGTTCCCTCCTCCATTATTTATCCGTCCCAGCCTCCCTCTCCATTCAAGTGCGGTGTGAAGCTCGGTGTCCAGCAACTCCGCCTAGCTTTGATCTCGCATGGCCCAACAGATGCTTGCGGAGAGCGCTGCGGCTCCTGCTGCTGCAGCACACTTTACTGGAAGCCTTTTTGAAACTCAAACTCTTTTGCTAAAATTGAACTCTGTATAACACCTAGTCTTCTGCTCATTGTGGCATGAAACTGTGCCAAGCTGTCCGCTCACTAGCAACTGCTTTCTACTGAAAACCACATTTTAATACAAGCTGAAAAGCACATTAGATACACCATCAAATGTCCAGAACTAAATGAAATGCTCTTAACTGTGCTAGCTGGGGTCACATTTAGTGGTTTCAGATGGAGGATATTTTGTTTTATAGACACATGAATCAGGCTCACATTATGTAGGATGCTAGCTTTGGGAAGATCTTTCCATTTACAGTTTTACAATTCAAACTCAAGATGGTTTGTAAAGTTAGTGATGGTTAATATAAATACTGTGTGAAGTCTATCCAGTAAATTTGGGTTTGATTTCCTTGGCTGATGCAAGGCAGCCAGTTTTCTTAAATTTTAAGGCACAATTCTATTATTGAGCACCATTTTAGACAAATTGGAGTTTTAAAATCATAAATGCCATATGAAAGCTGGTGGAAATGATTTTATTTACAAGTCAGAAACAGGTTATTATGGCAACTTTCAGATGATATAAATGTGGCTTTATCGCCCAACGACCGCCTTTTTGGGGATCAAGTTGTACAGTAAATAACATTGTGCATGGCATTTAAGTTTAACTTTAGAGAACTTTTTGTCCACAAGTGCCAACTCCATCTCCAGAATAAATGTTGGCATTGGACGTTTTTGCAAACCACAGATATGTTACATTTACATACAATTATGGAGCTGATACACAGTGCTGAAAAATAATGGTTTAGCTGGTTGCAAACTTTGGTCAGCAGCTCAGAAAGGCACCTCGACACACCATTCGCCATACCCTGCACCCATGATGACAAAGATAGCTCATATATTGCATCACTTCAGAAACATTGCCATAATACACAGAAAACATAGAAATGTAAAGTATCTGTGGTTTGCAGGAATGTACAATGCCAACATTTTCCTTGGCAACACAGAAGAAGAGCACAGAATTCTTCACTTAGAACTAAAAACAACAGATAGACTGGCACCCTATTCTACTTTTTAAGCATGTTGACATGCATGTAGTTGGTGGGCGTTTAGACTGAAAATGGCACTGAGCAGATAACTTGCATTTTGGCAGCCCTTAGAGCCAGAAAACACCAAACTATGCATGTAAAACTAAAGAAAGTAAGGATAAAAGCTAAGTAGATGCTTCAGGTTATGCAAGTGAAAGGTGAACAGTTACACTTCTATATAATTTCTTCTGTAGGATGTGCATGGGTCTGTTAAGTTACAAGTTTGTCTTCTCAAACTATGAGTGTCTGTACAGTATGCAACGCTACTTTTCTTCCACAGTATGCCAGAAACTATTGCTCATCCAGGTCCATGCACCAATCATTTTGGAAGGACGTGATATATCAATTAAAAAAGATTACATTGATTTTTGCAGATTTGATTCTCCTCTTTACACAATTGAAGTCTTCGAGCCAAGACTGAGAGTCTTCACAGGAACAGCTCACTGTAAACTGTTGTTAACACATTCCACTTACAATAGGAGATTTCGGTTGGACTTGACTTAATTTCTTGTCATCTTCCATGCTGAAATGCAGAATGAGCCCAAGCTGCACTGACACCAAAATGATAAATAACTCAGGAAATCTTTTTACAAGATTAAGTTGTTATTATAGAAATACTGATAATTGAACTACCAATGTTCAAAGGGGCATATATTTAGGTTTTCAAAGCAATGCTTTGAATTTGTGTCCATAAAGTTAAGTTTGGTATTTTCCCACCTTGACCCTTTTTACCCATGTTTTTGGTGTATAATGGGAACAGTGATTTTCTAAATTGGTCCAGTTTGGAGAGAGCTGCAGACAGCAGCAGCAAAACAGGCTGCAGTGTAACCATTTTGGGCATATTCGCATTGACAATTTACATCCACTAAAAGTGCTTAACTTCAACACTTACAGGCTCAGACTGTCATTCTAAGTGTCTCGACAAACTCACCAGACTCCAAATGACAATTTTAGCGTGCATAGAGGCAGCAAGTTTTCACATAAAAGTGGGTGAATTAAGGGTTTATTTCAATCAGAAATGGTGATTGTAGAAAGAAGAACCAAGATAGCTAATATGAGTTGTTTCTGTCAACTTTGAATGAAATGTGTTTTATGATGATAAAATCACTTTTAATCTAAATGCAGTCTGGTGGGTATGACAATGGCAATTTGTTTTTTTTTCTAGTTTAATGAAAGGGATCTTACTCTTTAACAAAACGCCTTTCTGAAGGGATCCTTTTCATGATGTTATCAGACATTTACAATAACAATCTGAGCCTGTCAGTGGCAAAAAACAAGCACTTTTAGGCCACATTTAGACGACAATGGCCCTAATAAAAACAGAAAAGTCTTTACTTTGCGTTTTAAAAAGAATCTGCGTTCATATGATAACATTGTGAGGGTGTACACAGATCTGCAAAAACAACTGAAAACACTGTACTACACATGCCAGGCCAGTAGTTGGTGGTATAACTTTGCAACGACACACCATAGAAGAACACTATCTGCATGCACGAAGTGATGTCACTGTTGTCACAGGATCTGCGCATTGCCAGTTTACACGGCAACAGAAGGGATGGCGTTCTGAAGAAAATTATACTGGAACCGGGTTTCAAAAGTTTATGTTTTCAGGCCCCCAAAACACTGTTGTCGTGTGAATGAAAGGCCAAACCACAACAAAATTTTAATGTTTCATACGAGAACCATTGTCATGTAAACGGCCCCTTAGTGGCACCAAGTGGTTACGTTGCAACTTGTTTCTTAACTGGTGGCTGTGGCAGTCTCTCAATATTAGACCAGTTTCAAAAACTGTTGTTCCCATGAGCTACTTAGACATAAAAAAATGAAAAAATAGGGGTGAGGTTGAAAAAAAAAACAGTGAAAGCAACCCTTTAAATTGGTCAACCAATTAACAAATAAAAGGATGCTGCATAACTCCTCCTCATTTTATGTCTGAAAGATATAATCAAGTTTGTTTCTCCTTTTCCATGCACAGTCCGAAAGAACTGATAAAAAAGCTGACATGAAACCACTAGTGTGAATGCAGCATAAATGTACTCATACATGACGGATTAAAACCACCCAAAGCTTCATCGCAAACCCTCGACCTTCGTGTTTTCGGCCTCCCTCCTCGACCTTCCAGCTGACAGGCAGCTGGCTGCTAGCTCTAACTAGCCGTAGCTTAGATAGTTAGCTCTCTGTTTGCTCGGGACGAGAAAAGCTGGTTTAGCAGACATCAATAGAGTTGAGTCCATCAACGGATTAGCGGGTAAAATCAAAGTGTCACGGAGCCTCTTCAACAAGCCAGATTAACTAGCCTTCTCTCTCTCCCGCTCTCTCTCTGCCGCTCTCTCTGAGGGGAAGCTAACAGAATGACAAATATAGGCAGATGACTAGTGGATAGTCATGTTATCTGATTTCAGGGAGAAACTTTAACCCATTCAGATCCCCTGTCCATTCCAATGGACATAACTTTGTAGGAAGTCTTGATCTATTTTTACTCAACCTAAATGCACAGACTTATTTGATGAGATGTTAATAAGCCAGTCACAGTGTTCCACATCATCTACAGTGGAATAAAGTAAGGACACGCCCCCTTTTTTAACAAGCATGGCCATGAGGCCAGCTCCACGCACGTTTC
>NC_056467.1:33172850-33196002 GCF_008729295.1 Plectropomus leopardus
CATTTTTAATGTTTAGTACTTTATTCAGGTCATTTCCTTGTTTGTCTTTGTTTTTACTTTCATTTTGTTGCTATTTTTTATGTAATTTTCTTACAACTTTTTACTAATTTCTTGCAAAAATTTTTTGGTCATTTCTTGTTGAATTGCTCATTGCCTTCCCCCAATATTTTTGGAATGAAATCAAGTTGATTTGCTCAGGTATGAAAGGGTTATTAAGATAATCTTGATTCATGTTATTGACAGTCTTGTGTTTTTTGCTGCTGCATCCATTTGTCTTTTTGCAGACATTTTTCTTTTTAAATTTCACATGTTGATTCGCCCTGATGTTAGACGTCCAAACGTTGATGGAGCATGGCTGAGCGAGCCTGGCGTGGTGTGATCCGCGGCGGCGAGCTTCAGCCAGATAAACTGTTGTTGTTGTTGTTGCTGTGGATTAGAGGCTGGTGTGTTCCTGCAGCAGATTGCCCTCGGAGGGAACAGACAGGCCTTTTAGTGTAAAGGTATTAAGCCCAGGTCTAATCCAGAGCTAGGAGAGCAGCCAATTTAAACTGGATTCAGCCCACAGGACGACACATCACTCAGTCTGTCCCTCTGCAGCATCTCTCTGAGAGTCTCCCTCCATTAGAGCGTCTTTGTCATTTTCATCATTTAGTCACTTACAGAGGAAGTCTGGTGATATTGATATATATTTCTCGTATTGTCAACAAATCCTATGAAATAATTAAACCCTGTTAGGGATGTGGCAGTGAAGGAATTTCCCCTGTTGGGATTAACCCTTTGAAACGTGCAAATCGGCTTGATTTCTTTCAAAAACATGGGAAAAGGCAATGAGCAACATAGCAATTTACCCCAAAATGTGCAAAAAAGACAATAAAAAGTACAAAAAATACATAAAAATTAGAAGAGAAAAAAAAAAAACATGAAAAACATAATTAACAAGAAAGGAAATGACCTCCAAGAAATGTTTAAAAATAATACTAATTAAATGGTATATTTATGATAATTCTAAATATACTTTCTCGAACATTTTCCCCATCTTTTTAAAAAATAATTATCCAAAGCTACAAATATCTTTCAATTTACGGAACAGTTCTTGTCCATTGCATTTTCAGTGTTTCCCATGTTTTAAGCAGAAAGTAAACTAATCAGATGAAATTTCAAAGGTTTAAATACTTGCGAAGGTGTCTGAATGCAGGACAAAACAATTAAGAGCAATTTAAGAGCCTCAATATGAGAATATAAGTTAATTTAGAAAATTTAAAACATTTTCAGACATTGTATAGGACAGAGTCATGTATAAAAATGTAAAAGGATAAAACTGCATGTATGTTGAATTTTGATAGGACGCTCCCTTTAATCTTGACGTTGTGTACAGTGTAGATAAGCAGGGAGCTGCGTGAGGTATGGAAGCACATTTTTCTACCGTGTGACTGTTATTTAAACATTTTTTTTTAAAGTAAAGGTGTTAAACTGGATTACATCTCCTGTCATTCATAACATTACTGTGTCTACAGCTCACCAGGGGCTTTTTTGACACTCAGGAGAAATGCCACTATGGACACATTATTGGTCTGGGTCTGCACATGAGATTTATTTTTAAAAAGAAGAAAAAAAAGAAATAGGTAAAGGAATAATTGAATAAAACCGTGTCCTTAAATCTTGGATACTTTTGCTGCAATTAAAATCAAAATCAGCTTCCCAAATATGGTTATTAGCTGTTTTTTTAATCTACGAGAGTAAACTGAGTATCTTTTGGATCTTTGTGGACTGTGGGAAGAAAATTATGACAAACATTCTTCAGAACAGTTTCCAATCAGGTTGATTTATCAATGAACTGAGAAAACAATCTAGATATCAATCAAAACTAGAAATACTTAGTTGCAGCCATGAACATTACAGTACATTGTTGTTCTCTGTGATCTTCCTTTAGTTGTTAAAGAAGTCGCTGTTATTCCATTTCTGCAGATGTCACGGTCCTAACTCTGTGTGTGTGTGTGTGTGTGTGTGTGTGTGATCTGTTTTTAATCCACAGTAGTACAGTTTTTTTTCTGAATATCTGCCTTGAAGCCGTTCGTCTTCTCTGCAGCTCTCGAGCAGTTTGAGCTGAATTGAAGTTTTTTTTTATTCGTCTTTGTGCCCTCATTACCATGCAGACCTATATTTTCAAAATACAATTCCCTAATTATCCCTGCTGTCGTAGTTTTGCATCAGAAGCGGGGTTGGGAAGGGTGCTCTGAAAAGGCTTTCATGTGCAACGCTGCTGTTAGGGTCCATTTATTTTCAACTCAGTTCCTCCACAAAAAAGAAATGTTGAGCAAGATTTCTGTGTGCTGGTTCACAGCGGAGCGTTTGTTCATCATGACTCTGGGAGAGAGAGAAAGACGCAGCTATGCAGTTTTTGGAGGAGTGTTAAAGAATTCCAGCTTTGATTTAAAGACCAACATTAAATCCATATGAATAAACATGAAACGCCGGGTCATGTGGGTAAGATAATTGATTTGCTTGAGCTTCTTTAAAGCCCTGTCAGGCCCTTTCAGGTGCAGGTAGTTTCACGTATTGAACATAATTTAACAGTTTGACCTTTAGATAGAAAAGTGGATGTTTTGTGAATGTTAGAGTTCAAGCACGTGCCGATATTTTTTTTTAAAAGTATGACCATTTTTAACATTCTAATGTATAAAATAATTGATGAAAGTTACAGGTAGAGCTGCAACAATTAATCAATTAGTTGTCAGCGTATTAAATGAACTAATTCAATATTTGATTATTTTAAGGGTTATCCACTTACCCCAAGAATCATTTATTAGGGTGTATGAAATGGTTTAGACTTGGAAAGCAACAGTTATAATTACCATACGCTGATGCAATTCTTGGCTATACATCAGTGTTTGCTGCTGTAGCCAGTCAGCCGACTTTTCCTTTAACGTTTGTCTGGTAACACTTGTTGACTTTGTGCTTATCCACAGAATATTTTGTTCATATGCTGCCTGGCATTTTGGAACATATTGCAACAGTCATGTTGAGCACAAACACTTTTTTAATTTAAGATAAATATAAAATACTACTTTTTCAATTTGTATGGCCTTCACCTAAGCCAAAATCCAAAACACAAGTCCCTCTTCAGTGCTTACATTTTTTTTAAAAATCCCTGACCCGTTTTACAGCATCCCTTCTCCCCTCATAAATAATGAACAGTCCCTATCTCTAACCACTAGTCCATACCCAGAGATATGTGCACTGAAACTGCATGCTTGTGAAAGAATGAAAAAAAAAAAACCGTTTTATTTCTGTCATTTAAACTGCAATTCCACCTTTGACCACAGTGTGATTTGCAATTGCTCAATGGCGCTGTCCGGGTTTTTATTCATTGACTCCACAGGCAGAAGAAGAAGCAAGTCACTGTTTTTCATACAAAACAGGTAGGAGCAGCTGGTGCATGAAACAAAGGGCTTCGTCCATCTCTGCCTATGGCAAATCTCTTTGAGCATGTGAAATTTCAGATTGATTGGGCAACCCTTCAAAGAGAAAAAATGGATGCAGTCATCTGATAACACTTTGCGTCTGTATGCGTAGCCGAGGGGATGTCCACACAATGCACAGCGCCAAAACAAACAAACATGGAGGAGCTGGAAAGCGATACTGAACACAGGGATTCAGCATGAGACACTGGCTGGATCCCAAGTCCCTTAAATTGCATCCTATCTTCTCTCACTTGCGTCTTTTCCTTGAATCTAAGTCCTGCCTACCAGGGATGCATGGAGAGACGTATGGAAACCACGAAAGGACAGAGGGAAAGAGCACAGACGGTTTTAAGAGACATGAGGGCTGAGGTCGCTGACCTCTTTTTACTTAGGAAGGTCCCTAACTGAGTGAAATGAACCATAAGTACCTGAGCAACTGTCATGATAAGAGCTGTTCGAATTCTCTTAATACTAAGGAAAGGTGCATCAATGCTTCCTTTTAATCGTCTTTAGCATAGGATACACGTGACTATCCTTTACCAAAGGAAAAGAAAGAATCCGCCCCACAGTTCATTGCTGACAACTTTTAAAGTGACCCATGACATCGGCACTATTTGGGGAATCAGCTGTTTCATGACATCACAGACCCACAGTCTGTAAGAGGCAAAACAACTTCAAACATCACGTGAACATGGAGCTGTTTACTGAGCTGTTACATACACAGGCTCATAATCAGATCTTAATCATAATCTGGCCTATATTTATCAAAAAACATATTTATCATTATATATTATGTTATTTGTTATATATATACAGTATGTATGTGTATATATATATATATATATATATATATATATATATATACACACACACACACACACGTATACATATATACATATATATCATATTCTCATTTTGTATAGTAACAGTAAACATCTGTAGCCTATAAGATCAGAATCAGCACATTAACCAGAACACGAGGCAATGTTTTAAGACAACTGATGTTTTCAGTTCATCACGTTTGAAATGTAAGAGTGATCATATGTACAGTAGTGGATCAAACACATCGTACATATTCATATTTATTAGGCTATTTTCACGAAATCATATAAGGATTCATGACAATAAATATGAGGGAAAGAAAGGTGAGTGTGAGCAACCAACTCGTGTGACGTTACACTTCACTTGTGTGACTGGCAGCCTCTATTACTTTATTTTTTATCCTCACCTTGGTAATTATGTAGCATTTTTCACCAGGTTGTCCTCATTTAGCCTTTATAACGTGCATTAAACAGCGTGGCGTGTACGCATGGAGCAAAGTAGGCCTGATTAAGATAATAATGACAATAATTATAACGTTAATATTTATAAAAAATATAGTCATGATCATAATATTAATAGTCAGTGTTCATGGCGCACTTTTTTTAGATCCACATTACAAAGGGCTTGAGGAAAGCAGCAAATAGAGTTTCCAAAAGAAAACTCAAATAAAACAATTACGGAAAAAAACATTTTCGCTGCATACAAACCAATCTAGTAAAGATGTGGTTTTTGTAGCCCATCATGTGAACATTGTAGTTTCATCACAGCAGACCACCTCAATAACATCCGCCGTCGCATCATCACAGAGTCAAGGAGAAGTCTTTTCCACCGCGATCGTCCTCATGAATTCTCCTTCACACCTTTCCTTGACCTCTTGACGTTTTCTCTCTGGAGGTTAAGGAAAAGTGGGAAAGGAGATTTTTTTAACTTTTCAACCGCAGCCATGAGACGTCGTTTCCTTTGAAGCCTCACGTGAAGCAACGCCAGTTTGTGATGAAGGCAGCAGCTGATCAGTTGATTGGGCCGCTGCTGGTCGTTTGGGTGCACTAAGCATAATGTGATGCTCACACAGAACAGAGGAAAAGCCACGAAACTTTACAAACTCTGCATATATGTTCCACAGCAGAAGTGTAAAACAGGCATTTTACAGCAGCTGCTCTCCAGAGAAACATGTCTGCTTCACCTGCTGCCAGGTCATTAATGACGTCATCATATGATTATATGACAGCTCGTCATCATATGATTATATGACAGCTTCTCAAAGAGTTCTGCACTGATGACAGCAATCACTGATGTTTCTGTCTCACTGATGAACGCAGGTATGTTGCAATAAGCTTAAGTGTGAAAAAAACACTCTACAGAGGCAACAGACTGCAGACTAAGCCTAAATAACTATAATAATATTAACCAAAAATTTAGCTGGTGCTGCAGCTGATGTGTTCACTGAACCAGCAGCAGCATTGTTTCTGAGAGGGCCTTCACTGAGAGAGTTAATGCAATACTTAAGATAACGATTGGTGATGATGAAATTGGGCTGTTTTGGTGCATCTTCCGGCACTAGTGCAATACGCACAGTGCGTAATGGCACCTGCCAGTAGTGGCAGCGCTGCAGCTGGCCACAGGATCAGCTGTCAGTCACCTTTAACAGCTGTGGAGACTGTTGAGATAGTTGATGATGTCACATCCACACTAACAAATAAATAATTGCCTAATAATACAGATAGAGTTCGGCCTGTCAGTGACACAGCAGCAGAGTTTCTCTGCGCCCGCACATAACCTGCACTCTGTATTAATATTGTACTGTGTCCCGCTTAGAGTTGAAGAATGCGTTTATCTTGTTCATTATTTCATCTGCAGGCTATTTATTTATTTTCTGATTGTAAATTATTTATTTAATAACCCAGAATGTGGTCATGGCGTCTTTTGAACATTGGGAATTATTTATAGGGCCAAACCCCAATGATCAGGGATGATCAGCCTCACGTGTGACTGAATATAAACGAGAGCGTTTTATGTTGACAGACAGACTCTCTGGGACTTTAACTGTCTCCATTATAAAAATAGATGGGGCAACTTAATTGTGAAAAAATGAATAAATGACAGTTGTTTTTGGCCCTTTTATTGTTCTGTTGTTTGGATAATGAATCAGGAGATAAATGAAATATCAAACTCAGGAGTTAAGAACTTGAGTGTAGTCTTTTATCTGTCTTCACTCTGGTGTGAAACTGTCAATTAAAAAACTGACGGGGGTGTGTCGGACGATAAAAGACATCCGTAAAGACTGCTCACGAGTGTCCTCGCTCAACGCTCCTCAGAGGTCCCTCCTCGATCCTCGAGCCTCGATCCTCAGCACAAATAAGCGCTTTAGTACATCCTTCAAGATGACGCATCAAGACCAACTTCTGATCCAAGGGAGGATCGAGGAGCGAGGAAATGACGAATAAGAGACTTGGGATCCAGCCACTGACACCGCTGTTTCGTTTTTACTCTCTCTCTTGCGGCTCTCTGCCTCTCACAGACACACACACAGAGCAGGGCTTTTGCAGAGCTCCAGGCCGTGACTATTTAGTCTCATTTTGCGACCATGGAGCACTTTTTTGACTTGCAAATACTTTTAATATCTGAAACTGGAGGGCTGTCAGTTTGTTTCCAGCTTACAGTGAATGAATCCTCATACGGCGATTACAGTTTAACCGTCTGCTAATGCTAACATCCAACTGTTGACTGAAACTTCAACTCCACACAAAAACATCAACACTTCCAGCCTGAGATGAGTTGGATCCTTCTAAATAAAAGCACAATGGGTTCCGCTTTGATGTATGTAATTTATAACAGTACTTTATTAACTTTTACTACAACACTACTTTATTTAACTTATTCTATTAAACTTTACAATAAGAATAGTTTATGTAACATTATTTTATGGCAGTAACTACTTTATCTGTAACTGGTTCGTTAAATATATATTTTTTAATTTAGTAGTTTACAGTACTTTAGAGAAGATTTCCAAATTTTGAGATATATCTTGTGTATCGCAATAAAGCCTTAATATATCATATTATTTTAAAGCCATATCGCCCTGCCCTAATGTAGACAGACTGGCAGACAGATGGAGTTTTCTTCATTTTACAGTAGGATGTGAGTTTTCCAGATGTGCAGCAGTCAGAAACAGTCACTGACTATAAGCAAGAAATGTAAAGGTTTGTAACTGTGAATTGAGCTCAAGGCAAAGAAGCCTGAGCCGGTCAAAATAACTAAACTACTTGGCTTTGAGCTTTCTGTGGACAGTGGATTTAAAGTGGTTTGGGATCCTACTGTGTAGGCTTTTAAGAGCAGGCTCCAGTGCTGCTTTTGTCTAATTTAAATCACGGGTTGTGCCTTTAACATGCTGGCAGGGCTGTAGGATGATGTTACGTCACAGAAACCGTCCTTCAGCCTTTCTGCTGCCGTGTCCTTGAGCAAAACTCTAAACCTGCAGACCGCGAATCCCACTCCCTCTGCAGCTGACCTTCACCTCCGACCTCTGACCCCCTGAAAGCCAAGGGGTCAGGAGAAAAGAGGATTTCCCTGCAGGGAGCAATAAAGTTTCAAATTACATGACACTTGATTTAAGCCTGTTAAATCCATCAGAGGGATCAGGAGAGACTGCACGCAAAGCTCTCACACAGGTTTACATGTGAAGGAGGAGATCTGGTAAACACACACAGAGAGCCGCTCAGAGCAGCACAACACATCAACCGCACACCTGCAGGGCACGGAAACAAAATGTGATCACGTTTTAACCCCATCAGCTCCAACCCTGGCTGTAGTCTGGACGAGTAAAAACCAGTCTGTGTCCGTCTCAGTCAACATGTTTCATCTCATCTTCCAAATGTAAATGTGTAAAATATAATGTTGAACTCCGCCAGTAAACTGCTAAACTAACAAACACATCCACCTGCCAAAACCACAAATGAATATTCCATGAGAAGAATTCTGTAATTCCACCTAATTTTAGTGTACTTTCATTAAAGCATAACGTGAGTGAAACGGTCAGCAGAAGTTTTCCTCTCTTGGCACACTCAGCCACCAGAAGTCTCTAGTGCACAAGCCTCATGGGCCCATAGATATTCTAAACCTGCAAAAAGGGCTTTTTTTTGCCCCATGTGCCAGTTAAGCAGCTCTCACAGAAATGAACGGGGCCCCGCCTGCATGGCTGTATCCAGACTTTCTTAATACATCCATGGTTACAAGACTGTACACAGCAGGTCAGTAGCAACAAAACCTGGATGTTTGTTAGCAACCTGCTGCCAAAGTTCTGGTAGGGATAGTGCCAAAAAAAGTGGTTGTATTTTACATCATCACAGCTGTTCCAGAGGAGAGTGTGCCCCAAAAGCCGTTATTTTTAGGACCCAAATGTGTTTTTATGGCTACCCGTGCCTGTTTTTCCAGGGGCTTTTGAAATAAAACATGTGGGTGTTTTAGTGACCCATTGCTGTGTTTTCTGCCATGATAGTGCCACAGAATGCAGGTAATTTGAGCCAAAACATGATCTCTTCATCACCATAACATACTTATTTTTGTTCCTAAACCTATTTATACTTATATCTGCTACATGACAATGTATTGTAATGTACTTAGTTGACTATAGTTGGTGTTGCATAGATGCAAATATCTTGTGTCCCTGTGCAGGAGTTAGAGCCACTCCTGCACAGAAAACGGTTTTCACTGGCCAGCTCTACACTCCACTAATGACAACAGGCAGCCAATCAGAAGTGAAAAATCTCCTTCACAAAAGATACTGAGGTCTTTTACTAAGAAAAAAACAGAAACATCCACTGAAGCAGGGAAGGTGAGGGTTCAATGTCAAACATGCCAAAAAAGCTGCACCTATGACATCTGCATCTTGTCTTTTATTTTATTTTCAGACATCTGACCTCTGTGAGGACACAGATACTGAGTCCTTGTCGTGGACAACCAGCTAACGCTGGGCAGGTAAGCTTTTTATGCACTCTGAGACAGATGCAGCGGCAGCAGTGTTTGTTGTCCACTCTACTTTAGTTGGACAGCAGACAAAGAACAAGACTGTTTAAGAGGACTTTATATCCCCAATGGGTGCTACAGTTACAGGACTTTGTCACATCGTGTTTATTTAACAGTTTACTTTTTAACCATCTTCCCCTCCAGTTAGGAATGAACTAAAGAGAATGCTGCAATAAAAGAAAGTTAGCTGATTAGGTAAAGTTGAATCAGACTAAAATTTGAGTATTGAAAGCATAAATTAGATGTTTATGAATGAGAAACAAACATTGACTTGTTATGAGAGCAGTTTATCTCACAATCCAACATTAGACAGTTTAATAGAGTTTTCTATTTCGTTTTTCTCTATGACTATCTGTGCCGTAGCTGGAGAAAACAAACTCATCATCGCCTTGAAAATTAAACATTATTCTTCCTTGTGTCGATGCAGAGAGCCTCAGCACTTTGGTTTAGATTAATGGTCTGTTTATTAACTTAATGCTTAATGTAGTAAACCCTGTGAACCCTGTGAAACCTGTATTGACATCAGTGTTCTTGTACTATCACAAACCTTTTAACCCTTTGAAACATAAGGAGGTTGGTTTGATTTCTTTTTAACACATGGGGGAAAATGCCATGAGCAACTCTGAAAGACATGTCCAACAAATTGCAAGAAAGTGGTTAAGGGTGACAAGAAAATGACCTGAAAATTAGTTCTTTTATCAGAAAATGATCAAAAACCAAGTGGTAAATATGAAAAGAAATATATAATATAATACATAAAAAGAAGGATTTTTTTTTTCAATTTTCAGAATTTTTTGAGACATTAAAAACTTTTCTATTGCCTTTTTCCAGAATTTTTTTGACCCTTCAAACTAATTTCTGGCCATTTTTGGGCCATCTCTTTTTAAGTTGCTCACTGCCTTTTCTAAATACTTTTTGAAATAAATCAAACCAATTTGCTTAAGTTTCAAAGGGTTAAGCACCAGCTAATTGAATTCAACAGCTATAACTTAGTATTCATCTTAGTTCATATGCAGATTTCAAAACAAATTTAGACTGTGTGAAGAACAGAAAAATTGCTTCTTTTCAATTGGTTGTCTGCTTTACAAACACAACTGCCTCAAATTTTATTTTTGTGATAGAATCACATCCACAATCCTATGAAAACAAACAAGAAATAAATTAATTTAATAACAAACCTTATTCAATGAAACAGCGGTTTTAGAATCAATTTAAACACTGGCTGGATGTAAAGCTGTATTTTGAAGATTCTATTGAAACTGCATGTCTTTCTCGTGAACTTTATTCAAGGAAAATAAATCAGATTTCTTTCCCATTGTTCGTCCAAAGTCCAGCTCAATCCTGGCTGATTAAAGCTGCTGGAAAATCTCCAAAATTAAAGCATTTATTGATATTGGCTTGATGGCTAGATTTGTGGGCAACTGGAGGCAGAAATGCATCATGGACCCAAAGCTAACTGAACCTCCACCATTTTCTGTTTCCAAACCTCCACCTTAATTCCAACTGTGCTCTTTCTTTCTCCCTGCAACAATCAAGCTTTCTCCAAGACATTTTTCAAACTGCTGACAGGTTTTCTCTCACCATTATTTCGCTTTCACACGAAGCATCTAGTTCCTTACAGCCAAGATAATTTCATTTCAACAAATAGTTTCAGGCCCAAGGTTTAAATCCTCCCTATTCCAGTTCATGCCAAAGACAAACCAACATAAACCTCGTTTTTATCCAGAAAACACCAAGTTTACATTACTTCCAAGAAATTGCTTTTGTTTTTACTAATTTGTTTCACAAGGTATGTTTCGTTTAAAACATGCTTGGTGCCAGGATTGTATTTGGTGGATTTATTTGACGTTTACAGTGATAACAGCAGGGGCAAACTTTTGGATTGTATCTTGATGCAGAGGAAGTCATCAGCTAGGTTTAGGCAGCAAAACTACCTGGTTAGGGCTAGAAAACAATTGTGGTCATGTGAGCCAACAAGGGACATGAACACTGGTCTTCTCGGTCAAAGTCATGTGCTTGTTGGACCCATCCATCTCCTGTGGAATTTCTCGCTCTATACTATGCCTAATGCTCTGAACATCCAACAATGACACAGATAAAATTACATTGGAGTTGGTTGAAAGCCTGTCATGTCTCATACCAGTGGTGTATTTTGCAGCCTTGGGAGTGAGACCAGGCTGCCATATTTCAAATAAATCTCTCTCTCCTGGCTTTTCATTTGATCAGACAATATGTATGAACTACTTCTGATTCAGCTTAATCTTTGTATTTGTATTTCTGTAGATGTGTACAGCATAGACTATGCTTTAGTCTGACGTGCACCTCCCCAGACATGTAACTACAAGTTGCTGCAGCGCACCCTTCCAACAACTGTGATTGTTCTGCTTTGTAGCATCATATTTCCTCCTGCACATTTCTGGCTGCTCCTTTTTCTACATAAACGTAGACAAATCACGGACAGGTTAACTGAGGGGGTCCACAAAAATATACATTTGTACATCTTGTCTTTGCCACGTTAGTTAAGGGCATTTCTCTCTCTGTGCAACATCTCTGCAGCACGACTTCTGACTGAGACCAGAAGGAGAGCACACATTACACTCATATTAAAAACTTTACACTAGCTGTCTGTTAGTTTTTGCTTTGATTTTGAAATGCTTTTATTATATTATAAAGCACTGCATGGCCTTGCCCCAGACTACATCTCAGAGATTCTTTTAGTTTATGAACCAGGAAGGCCCCTCACATGCTCACATGCAAAAACTGCTAGATGGCAGCAAAGTAATGAAAGTAATGGTTGCTAAAGACGAACCAAATCATCAAATCAAACTGCCAAAATCAGAAAATTTTTGAAAGCATTTTCTCACCCATATCTCGCAGCAAGTCAAGTCAATTCCAGAGGGCAAAGTGTGAAGCACACAACACATGACATAACTTTATTTTAACTGCAGTTCATTTGTATTTTAGTTAACATTAGTTTAAAGGACGCTTAAAAAAATATCAATATATATATCGTGTATCGTGATACAGCTTCAAAATATTGCAATAGTATTTTAAAGCCATAACGCCCTGCCCTATACTTAATGAAAATCTCAATCTTTCCCAAAAGTGCCCACACAGAACCATTTACTTCTGCTTTACTTGCTACGATAGCGTATAAAACAGACTGAAAACTTTGTTAGTGAGCCTTTGGCAGATACATTCAGTCTGAGCTGGGCTTTAAATTTCAGACATGAATTGTTTATCCAACATAACTCCTGGATATCCACCACAAGCTGATACATTCTTAAGAAGAATTCAGATGCCTTTCACATGCATTTAAATCTTTAAAAGCTGAGCAAATTGATTTCTCTTGAAAACATTACGAAAAAGGCAATGAGCAACTTGGCAAAAGATGTCTCACAAACTGCAAGAAATTAGGAAAAGAAAGTGACCTGAAAATTAGTTCAAGGAGAGAGAAAGAGAGAGAGTAAGAGAGATTACAAGATGATATTAAGATATGAATTAGACAAAACTGTCCATATAATAACGACAATAATAATAATTGTCATTATTACTTATTAATTAATAACCATTTTATCTGTTTACTTATTTATTATTATTATTAATAATAATAATGATAGTTATTTTTGCTAAATTTCAGCATTTCATTGTGATAATTTGACTTGTAACTTCTTCCCATGTTTTTCAAAGCACTCAGGCCATAATTCATATTTTCACTCATCAGATGCTCCAGTGTTCACATTTTCATGCTGTGGCCTTAAACTCTCACCCAGATCCAGCTTTCTCTTGTTCCTCCTAATCACCCAACCGCTCATCCACCTCCATCACACTATAGGCAGCATTCCTCACAACAAGCCCCCCGATTAAAGGAGCATTCTGTGTTTTCTCTTTCCCCCTCTCCCTGTCCATAGTGGCATCATTATAAGAGCCTATTATGGCGTTACAGAGGCCAACTCACAGACTAAATGCCTTGTTTCTGTCCACCATGGGAGCCTTCTATAGAGCCGCAACTCCCTCCTTCAACAGAGAGGCCCCTTCATCACGCTGCCCTCCTCCTCCTCCTCCTCTTCTCATCCTCCTCGCTCTCTTCTCCCTCAGACACAGACAAGCCTTTATCTGCCCATCATGTGCTTGCGCTCTCTTTCTCTTTTTTCTCCCGCCTGACCCTGTTTTCCACAGTGAACAGGCATGCCGGTTAGGATTTGGGGGGGAAACACACACACACACACACACACACACACACATACATGCAGAGCGAGAGGGAAAAGGCTGATTTGGAAAGCCAGCTAAATATTTTATCCATGGCCACGCTATCTGTCTGTGTAGCTTAATACCGATTTGATGTTATCTCCTAAGTCTTTCCAGCAGAGGGTTTTTTTTTCATATTTTATTTTCTGATCAAATAATCTCTTCATATCTGCTGTGTAACATCTAAACTCCATCATGGCATCTCGTTACCTTTTCTAGCTCTCTGGCTGGGAGATGTATTGGACTGTAACATCCAGCTGACGATGGTAAGGAGGCAAGGACCACAGTAAAAAAAAAGAACCATAGCGCTGCACATTTTTATATGAAATAATCTGTTGATTATTAGTCTTTATGAAGGTATTCAAAACGTCAATCACAGATTCCTAGAGCAAAAAATGACTTCTTTAAATCTCTTGCTTACTGTGACCAACAATCCAAAATCCAAAGATATCTAGTCATGCAAAACACACAAAAGCTGCAAAATGATAAAATGTGAGAATCTGGAGTGATTGCCTATTTGATGAATGGTTTATTGGCATCACTTTCCTTGTGCTGTGTTCAGATGCCTTTAAAACTTTGACCCCTAAGCTAATGGGTTTGATTTTCTTTCAAAAACTTGGAGAAAAAGCCAATGAGCATTTCAGGTTATTTTCTAGTACCTTTCACTAATTTCTTGCTAATTTTTGGTGAATTTCTTCTGAAGTTGCTCATTTCCTTCCTCACAGGTTTTTTTAAAGAATTCAAGCCAATGTGTCCAGGTTTCAAAGGGTTAAATAGACAATTAGGGCTTAGTGATGTGGAGAAAATAGGAAAATCACAATGTTTTTGACCAAATACCTCCATATTCAGATTTCTGATAAATAATCATCAGTGATGTGACTGTAATGATATATATAACTTATTACATTATTAAGACAAATAATAGAAGGGCTAGAACAGTCTATAAGTTGAAAAAAAATACATCACTGAAATGCAGCTTTTAAAACCAAGAAAAGACCGAGCCTTTTGCCAGATCACAGTATCCAAAATCTAAGACGATATCTTGTCATATATCACCATATCAATATATATTGCCCAACCTTCAAGCAATCAATGATGAAAATTCAAACAATACTAATCAAGCTCTTAACTTATAAAATGTATGTCCAGATAGATATAATAATAATAACAGGAACATAAGAGGATGTCAAGTGATGAGCATAAAGAGAGAGACCAAGGAGGTCAATGGACAGGTCAAACAAACTCAAGACTTTCACTAAAAGAGAGCTGTTTGTGTACTGTTGGAAAGCAAAAGCGAGTCAGTGTAACAAATTTATTTAAACCCAAACCATGATCTTTTTTTCTCAACATAATCACGTCGTTTTGATGCGTAATTGCAAACATTTTACATGTTTTAAACAGTGACTGCTGGTATGTATGCCCGTCACAGCTCCAATCATCATATATGTCATTTTGGGAGTCTTTGGCAAACAACCTATTCTGTCATCAATGACGTATTTCACTGCTAGGAAGGTGGTCTAATTTATAAAACGATGCTGTCTCTGCAGTATGATGAATAGAGAAGAGAATATAGAGACAATATGGCTCTGTGAATGCTTCTATATAAGTTCACACCATTACCACACCACCATACACCTGCTGTGCATCAAGTAGGCCAAGTCTGTGCACCATTTTACACTTCAGAGCTGGCAGATATGCCAGATCACATAACCCATACAAACACAAAAAAAACAAGGGAGATTAATAAAACAGAGAACTGATGATGTCATTCAGGTTTACATAAAACCTTATTTTGAACATTACTGTACATGCAGGCAAATTATTTGTCAACTGGGAAACTTGTTGTCCGTTTTGTAAGCTGAAAATTATGTTGTTTCTGCAGCCAGCTGACTGCACCCCATTTAACCCTTTGAAACCTGAGCAGATTAGGTGGATTTCACATCAAAAAATGGAGAAAAGGCAATCAGCAACTTAACAAGACATGTCCCAAAAAATGGCAAGAAATCAGTAAAAGAATATAAACACTGACTGCACCCCATTTAACCCTTTGAAACCTGAGCAGATTAGGTGGATTTCACATCAAAAAATGGAGAAAAGGCAATCAGCAACTTAACAAGACATGTCCCAAAAAATGGCAAGAAATCAGTAAAAGAATGTTGCAAGAAAGTTATCTTAAAAAACAAAAAACGAAAACAATAATTAAAAAAAAAAAAAAAAAAAAATTTATTATATAAAATATATATATATAATATATACAGGAATATCTAATAAGATCTGATGAACTTCTGACATCTTATATTCCAAAGGTCAAGTGTGACTTATGGTCATTTTCTTGTCACATGTTACTGATTTATTGAAATTTTTATTTCTTGCCAAAATGGTAATGGTATTTGCCTTTTTTTTCATGATTTTTTTTCCATATAAGTCAAGAAAGAGTCAAGTATCTTGCGAAAGGTGTCTGAATGCAGCAAAACTTATGTCAATTCAGGTTTCAAAGGGTTAAACTGCTTTCCTGGCCCTCACCATTACTTGCTAAGCAGTGCACCGGCACACTGAAACATAGCTGACCCACTCTTTGTGTCCGTGATGGTGAACATACAAAATTGAGAAAGTACAATCTGAGGTTTGCGCAACAAACCCTAGAGGCCAGATGACGTGTCCCTCACTTGCATGTGAGCAGGGAGATCTGGGCGCTGGTTAGATGGAGGGACGTTTACTACCATTCATTGACACTCCCCAAGCTTATATGAAACAAAACTGGTTGAAAATCCACATTTAGAGCAGAGATTGTGTTAATTACCAATCACTTAATATTACTACCACTAATCTATGTTTTAAATCATGCAGGTGGCCAATGGGTTCTCTTAGTATCAAAAACCAACTTTCAAAGACTTAAAGTCTCCAGGAGCTTAATAATTCATCACAGTGAATACCATCGTGTCAGAATTATGACTCAGTTATATGGCAATGGATTGCAGACTTTCAGACTGTCTGCCTTCATCACACAGCAGTGATTTTCTTTGCATATTAAAAAAACAGTATAAAGTGTTTCCTGCAGTGTTTTATGTATGAAACAAAGATCAACTCAGATGATGCCATAAACAGTTATTACATTTTTATGAAATAAAATATTAACCCTCAGGGAAAAACCAGAGCTGCAACTTCACTCATGTTTGACAACTATTGTTTAGGCTCATTTGGCATCATTGATCTGGAGAGAAGGCTAAGATGGAAGGAAAACGGTTATGTCGAGTTCATGGCAGTGAATTGTTTCTACAGGCTGCTTTCATGTGCTGCACGGGACTTTCGCCCCTCATGATGTTCATGTGATGTGAGGAAAGTGCAGGGAAGTGTTGCTGTTTATTACTGAAGAATTTCCTCCTTGTGTTGCCACAGCGGACACCATGTTCGCTGTCTAAACAACCACCTTCCTCCATCTGCTCGGCTGATTTTTCGTGGTTAGCTGGCATGCCCGTGGCCTCCTCCTCCTCCTCATCACCCCTCAACTGCGTTATTAGCTCCATGTTTAGTTTGAACTCTAATGTCTCTTCTTTCCTCTCCAGTCTTTCTCTCCTTATTTTCTCCATTGTCCATATGCCTTCTGCCCTCCTTTGATTCACCTCCTCCTTAAAATGCCCTCCTTCCTCCCCTCTCCCTCTCCCCTATCTTTTACGTCTTCCCGTTTAACATCTCTGTCCCCATGTTCCTTCTTTTTCTTCCACTTGTCTCCTCCTGTCATTTCCTTCTTGACTGTGTTCTCTGTCACCTCCATTCCTTCTCCTTCACCTCTCATGTCCTGTCTTGTCTTGTTTAACATCTCCTCCTCCAGTTCTCCTCTTTCTCCTCCTCTCTTCAAACACTTGTTTTTCTCTACACTCTCAGAAAAGCTGCCAACTGGAACCATTTAGGGTTCTGCAGCTTGTTGCTGTAGGAGAACCCTTTTTGGTTCCCCATGGAGCCACATATTAAGGATCCGACTGGAAAACTTTCAGAGGGATCTACCAAGAACCCAACGTAAAGGGTAGAGCCATTTGTGAAAGGTTCCACTCTGAACCCCCTGTAAGAGGTTCTACAGAGAAGCCTTCTGTAGTGTAATGGTTCCAACCAGAACCCTCTCTAGGTGCTCTACCAAGAACCTTTTCACCCTAAAGAGTGCTAATAAGAACCAACCCAAGGGATTGAACTTTTTTTTATTCCAAGGGTTTAATCTAGAACCCACCCAGGAGGTTCTACAGAAAACACATGTATATTCCGAGGATTTCTTCTAGAACCCACCCAGGGTATTCTACCAAGAACCTTTTCATATTCCAAGAGTTTCACACAGAACCAACCGTGAAGGTCCTGGCCTTTTAAAGTGTTTAAAGGTTTTCATCTAGAACCCATCCAGGAGGTTCTACTGTGGACCCATTTATATCCCAATGATTTCGTTTAGAACCCACCAGAGGGCTCTATTGAGAACCCTTTTGTATTCCAAGGTTTTATCTAGAACCCACTCAGGGGATTCTACTGAGAACCCATCTCTATTCCAAGGGTTTCATCGAGAGCATGCTCAGAAGGTTCTACTGGGACCCCTTTTATATTCCAAAGGCTTAATCTAGATTTCAATCCAGTGGAATTCTACCAAGAACCCTTTTATATTCCAGAGATTTCCTGTAGAGCCCACCAAGCAGCCATAGATCTCTCGTCCACTAAGCACGGTTTTAGTTCTTGATACAACTCTTAGTCATACAAAGAACCCTTAAAGAACCCTTTCTTTAAAAAAAAGGGTTCTTCAGAAGCAAATGATTCTGGGTACAACATCTGCCCTTCATGATGAGCCCTTTTGGAACCCTTTATTTCTATTAGTGTACTCTTCTCTCCATCAGTCATTCTCCTCCTTTAGAACTGTTCAAATTCAGATCAGCTTAATTGGCATGAATGTTTTTGCTGCATTGTTGCTAAAGCAAAATAACAGATTATTAAATTAATAAATACAATACAGAAATATATTTTAGAACTTTGAATTGAATTTAAATTTGAATTAGAAGCGTTCTCCCTCATTACCTCCTCTTATTTCTTCTCATCAGTTTTCCAGGTTTGTCTCCTCTTTCCTCCTTTCAGTCGTCCACCTTCCTCCCATCCTCCATGTGTCCCCTCAGCTGCTTTTCTTTCCTTTCTTCTTGTCCTTGTTAACCTCTTCAGTGTTCTTGCATTCTTTTCTGACTCTTGTAATGTTCTCTTATCCTTTAATTTGTACTGCCATCCTTCTCTTCTTAGCCTGTGTCCCTCCTTTCCTTTGTGTTTTTACTTTTCAATTCATCATCCATTCTCTGCTCCTCTTCCTTCCTCTCCTGTCCTGTTCCTCTTTATATTCTGCTCCTCTCATCTGCCTTTCATTGTTCTAACATCACACTCTTCTCCTTTTTTCCCTTAATTTGTCTCGTCTGTATCTTTTGTCCTTCCACCCTGCATCTTTCCTGTCCTTGCCCTTTACCTGTTTTGTTATTTTTCCATCTCCTTTACTTTCTCAGATTTGTTGAGTAAAATTATAACAAATATTGCAAAGCTACCCATCACACCCCTTTTCCTCTGACCTGTTACTGCTTTGGCTTGATGTCTTTCAAAAACATAGGAAAAAGTCAATGAGCACCTTAAGAAGAAAAGAGTAAGAGTAAAAGAGTAAGAGTAAAAAAGTGCCAGAAAATTCAAAAATAAAACCAAAGAAAAAGAAAGTAAAAAAAAACCAAAAACAACAACAAAGAAATGACCCAAAAAAGTTCTTAAATATAATTATAATTCTGTAAAATAGTTTCAAATACAATATTCTGATAATTATAAACATAGATGTCTTTTTTCCCCTTGCTTCTTTAAAAGTAATTTTACAAAAATAATTTCTTGCATTTTGTGGAACAGATCTTGCCAAGGCGCTCACCAACTTTCTTCTCGTGTTTTAAAAAGAAGGTGCTGCAGCACAAGAAAAGTGAATTTACATCTACCACCCAGTACATTTACATGATGTTAGAAAAAGTTGAACTATTGTGTTAGTCCTACTAAAAATGGACTTTTAAAATACGTGTAAACATTTTAGTCCCACTGAAAAAAAAATCAGATTTCTTAAAATTGGATTAACAAAGCCAGATAACTTGATTGGAAGTCGAGTTATTCTGTCATGTAAACACCTCAGTTTGACTTTAACTGAACTCAGCATTCTACATAAGCTCCTCATCACAGCACCAGCCTCCCTGGGTGGTTAGAGATAGGGACTGTTCATTACTTATGAGGGGGAAGAATGCTGCAAAACTGGTCAGGCATTTAAAAATGTAAGCACTTAGGAAACACTTGTGTTTTTGATTTTGGCTTAGGTGAGGGACATACAACTGGAAAAGTAGTATTTTATATTTAAATGTAAATTAAAAAAATGTAACCCGAGCCACCCTTCTCCTCTGATAAATAAAGTACAGTCCCACAACACCGACACAGAAAGCAATGTCTAGCTGTGGACGGGGCTGCAGAAAAACATATTTTAGCCACCTAAAAATATCAGGTCAGTTTAATTGTTCACTGTACGGTATCTGAATCTTGTCTCCTCTTTACCTTCCATAACAGCTGATGGAGGCAGTGGAAGAGCAGTTTTTTTTTGAGCCTTAACCTATCCACACTGTTGTTGAATTGTTTTAATGCATCCACTGCATGATAATGTGCAAATAAAACATAGGCCTTTCTGTGGTGTGCAGGAACGTTTTTGGGTTGTTGAGATCAGAAAGACTCCAGAGAGATAAAAGTTCCTGACAGAAAACGTATGGGTCAAGTGTTATAAAACTAGTGCAGCAAAAATCACTATTACACATCAGGTTATGTTACCATGTTTTTCAGCTGAGGTTCGATGTAATGTATGATTTTTGGAATATGAAATCATAGACAACTCAACTTGATGTTCTTATCAAATTTCCAGTGCTGATGCTCTTTCTGATGTTTAATTATGCTTTTTGCATATTTTTTTGGTATATGTTGTTACTCTTTTATGCTCAGTTGTACAAGGTAAATTCCCCTTAGGGGCAATAAAGGTTTTGTAATTCATTCATTCATTAGTGTTGCACTTAAGTACAATTTTCTTGCAAGCAATGGTACATTGTGTAAGAGCTACTTATTCAAGCTACTTTTTAAATTGATATTTAGTTTAGTATGATTTTTTTTCTTTTTTATTTCTTTTGCCATTTTTAATTTACATTTTAATTATTTTATTTCCTTTTACTTGCGCTTTTAGTGCTGCTGTCGTTGTTTTTGGTCTTTTTCTTTGTATTATCTTATCCTACATCTTACGTTATTTGTCCTCTCTGGTTTTGATTTTATCTTAATTCTACCCAGTTATGTCTCCCATGTGTTCAATAGGACTGTTTGGCTTTCCATTGTACTAGATTACTGTTTACCTTAACCCCTATATAGCATGTATATGCTGAATATAAATGTGTAAAATTGTTTAGAACATACTGAACAGATTTAGGTGTTTATTATAGTTTTTCGGCATCTGTGGACAGAAGTTGATGATGCTGTAGGATAAAGATATAGTGAAGTTGTAATCGGTGGCATGGCAGGACTTCACCACTAGGTGGAGCTAAGGCCCAGTTCTGTGTATTTTGGTCATTTCTGTATTTTTCTACATTAGTATTTTAAAAAGCAATTCTCACTGGCTCTGTGTTTTTGTTCCAATGCTTTGCTGCACCTGCAGGCAAAGTTAAACTGTGTTGCGGTCTGGCCTTTTTATTCACATGATAACAGTGTTTTGGGGGACTGAAAATGTAAGCTCTTGAAACCAAGTTCCAGAGTGTAATTTTTTGAAAACGCCAACCCTTCTTTCGTTGTGTAAACTGGCAATGTGCGGGTCCTGTGAGAATGGTGACGCCATTGCCGCTCTTCGCACATGGGTATTACATCTCAGATAAACAGCCATACACGAGTAGGAAGACAACAATAACAAAAATGGCAAACTACGGTTTCACAGTGTTATCATATGAAAACATTTTTTTTGTCAAATGCAAAGGAAAGGCTTTTCCATTTTTAGTAGGGCTGATCTCGTCTAAACGTAGCCTGGTTTCTGTTTTCTGGTAAAGGTGACGGTCTTGGCAGCAAGGAAATCAGCACGGACTGCAGGTAGACAGTAATCTTATATCCTTCATAAAATGTGCCTGTATTCTCAAATACGTAAGATATTACTGCTGACATTCCAGCCTGTTCTCATTCCAAAGTCATCAAATACCACCACGTTTACAGTGATTTAGGCGTAAGATCCTAACGCCAAAAGCAACCTTTCATGGCTATATGGGTGGCGTCAGCTGAGAACATGGCCAGACTGAACAGACTGTGGTGTTATTATACGCTGCTGAACAGCCGGATGGCACCCACCGCATCCACATGATATGTGGCAGGACGGCGAAATGTTGGCAGTAACGACATAATACAAGGAGCACAGAGGTCCCTACAGATCAGGTGGGAGGGACGGTGGATGGATCCAACAAACCCTGGACTTTCACCTGCGTGTTCCTGTGTTCTAAATATGCATACTTAATATGTGCGACTTGTTGACTTATTTTGATTTCCTTTAGTACAGCTTACTTTACATCAGCTTATTTTTTAATTAACCATGTTTCTTCGTCCTTTGAGTCCATCTTAGGAGCTGGGCTGTGACGGAGACCAACAAACAACAAAACTGGTTGTTTTTGAGCAGGTCATTGCTTTTTTTCCAGCAGCTTTTTAGCACTGGGACTTGGGGGTTTTTTTGGGGGGGTTTTTTTCGGGTTCTATTGCTGTGTTTCCGGGGGA
Organism: Plectropomus leopardus; assembly: GCF_008729295.1. Classification (NCBI taxonomy): domain Eukaryota; kingdom Metazoa; phylum Chordata; class Actinopteri; order Perciformes; family Serranidae; genus Plectropomus; species Plectropomus leopardus. Next base: position 33,195,200 of record NC_056467.1, read on the forward strand.
ATAGTAGAGAAAAGTTCAAGCAGCACGCACATCCAAAAGTGATAAAAACCAGGTGCTGAACCAAGCAAAAATATATATGAAAGAATAAATAAAGTCAGCACACCAGTGCATGCTTCCATGAAAATTTATTGGATTACCTCCACCCAGACATATCTGAGAAAGGGCTAATGCCCGAAACATCACACGTGTGGAGGTAATCGAATACATTTTCATGAGAGCATGCACTAGTATGGGAACTTTATCTATTCTTTCATATCCAGTGGGGATAGTGCCACAAAAAGCCAAAACGGAGACAAAACTTTTCTTAACTATAGTCAAGTGGTTTTTGTCATCTCATTCTCATTCTGAACTTGGAAAACACTGCCCCCTTGACAGTGCTTTTGGCATAAGATCACAACGCCATAAGTCACCTTTTGTGTCCACATGAAACACCACCGCGTCAGGTGAGAACACAGCCAGACAGAATCAGTCGCGGTGCCATCAGCTTGCACAGACAAGGATTGTAGGCAAAGCTTTGAATCAGTAATTGCATGTTTCTGCAATTATGTACTACATAAATAAACATTTAAAACGACCTTAAACGTGGTTACAGCTCTTTGAATAGATGGTGGAATGAATTATGAATGCTAAAAACTTTTCCTCCACCTTTTCCCTCCACTTCTTTCTCCTCTTCCTCTCCTCCTCCTGTCTGACTCTAAATTCATCTCCTCTTCTTTATTTCATTTCTCCCTTTAAAACTCCCCTTCTGTCCTCCTCTGCTGTCATCTCTCCTCCTCCTTTTGTTATGCTAAAGGAGGCTTGAG
>NC_056467.1:33196502-33311997 GCF_008729295.1 Plectropomus leopardus
TGGTTAACTTCTACAGAGGAGCAATAGAAAGCATCCTGACTGGAAACATCAAGAACTGGCATGGTTTGTGCACGACCCAGGACAGGAAGGCTCTACAGCAAATGATTAAAACTGCCCAGAACATCACTGGTTCCCATCTACAGAGCATCAGTGACCTCGGTGAAGCGAGGTGTCTCCACAGAGCCCAAAGGATACTGAAAGACAGCAGCCACCACAGCCACAGTCTGTTCACCCTGCTGCCATCTGCAAAAAGATACAGAAGTATCCCCAGCCGAACCACCAGACTACGGAGCAGCTTCCTTCCCCAGGCTGTGAAACTCCTCAACTCCTCCTTCGACGCCGAAAGATGTAGCAGGATTTAGGAGCAACTTCAATTTCATTTCATCTTAAACCATGTTTAAGAAAACTGACAATAAATCTACCTTTTACATTGTACTTGAAAGTTAAAAAATGAAAATAAAAAAGTATATTACCTGAAAAAGTGCTTTAAAATAAATACTGAATTGTTATAATTATAAACATAGTTTTTTAGATTTTTTCCCCCTAAAAAAAAATCAAAATCTACTCATTTATTGAAATTAATGGTATAATTTTCACCATGTTACTCATTGCCTTTTTTTCTCAGTAATTTTGAAAGAAATAAAACCAATTTGCACATGGTTCAAAAGGTTAACAGCTGTGCTTACTATCTGGGGAGGGCGGCTAACTGCTGACTTAGTCCGTAGTGAAGTACAGCAAATAGCTGGAATCTAGTGATGTGAACATGATCACATCACTGTAAATGATGCTTCTGTAAATGCACAACTTCGTTTGGTGGCATTACTAATGCATCATTATGGATCTAAAAGTTTGCATTCATGATTTATCTCTTCACTCAGGAATATTTATCACTCATACGTTGACTATTGACTGTATTGAAAGGTGCTTTTTAGCCAATTTTAATGCGAAACTCTAGACATAAAGTAGTCCAGACCAGGTTTGTTTTCAAAGACTTCATGTGCATTAAATTAAGTTTTCTACGTGTCTGTTTGGGATGATATCAGAACTTTTGATGTATTCAGATCAAACGCAATGCAGATTTTCTCCTCACTTTAGTTGCACAAAAACATGCTTTTGTGCAGACATAAAAAGCCAAAGCAAGGATGTTAGCTGTAGCTGCATGCTGGGACTGAGTTTCACCTCCTGAAGACAGAACACTGACTGATGGGTGGAAGGATTACATTAGATCACAAGTAACCTGCTGAGGACTTCAACACAGACACAAGACAAACGCCACTTCCTGATACCTCCACATCACCATAGTGTCCTTAAGCAAGCTGAATAAACCTTGATGACTCCAGTTGGCAGGAGGAAGCTGTTGTTGTTGATCTGGACGGAGTAAACACTTTGTTAGCTCGCCAGCAGTCAGCTGTACACTTCAGGCCACTGCGAGCTAATCTGACGGCAGTAAACATGACCTGATACACTGCCACCGGTTAGACAGCAGGGCAGATTTAGAAGCCAAATCAGGACGCCACACTGAGCCTGGATACTGACTGTATAATACTGTAACTGAAACCAAAGGCTTCCTGGGATGAAAATGGACATTTTTATCTGTAATGTAACATTATTAGAAGAAAATTAAGTTGGTTAAAACAAGCAAATATGTTCTTATGGTTCTTTAAGACTTTTTTTTTATCAATGACAGATATCCTTATTTGAAAGAAAAAAAAATCCAAGGCCTCGTAGCCGTGTTATGTGAGCGATAATGGAAAGGAAAGCCCCTTGTACGCTGCCACGTATGAGGGATTTCTGAGATGTGATAGTCCACAATTTCACAGAGGAATTATGGATTTAAAACACCCAGATGATCCGCTCAACTTTTGGAGAGTTATGTGATGCAATAACACCTCTTGTAGCTCCTGCTGCATCATGAGGGAGCCGGTTCCTACTGAGAAGCACATAGCCATAGCATCATGTGAAAAAACAAAAAAATGCAGTTTTGCATAAGACTGCTTTTTTGAATCACTTGAAATACCATCTCATGTGAGCATAAAAACTGACGTGTTTCCATTAGAATTTCATTGATGTGGCTGTAACATCTAAGATACCCTGGTGAAAAGTGAAAGAGGTCTATGTTTACTGTTTGCTGTTATGCATGTTAAGCTTGGTTGAATACTGTAAGTCTCAAAACCCATGACAGGAGCAATACAAACCTGTCTGTTCTGTCAGGCTGTTTTCTTCTGTCGTCTTCAGGCGTCTGTCCTCCCCTGCTCCACTCAGCCTCCACCCTCTGGCCAGCTTAGTGCAGCCAGAGCCATTTATAGCAGACAATGACCCCCACCTGAGCCAGGGTTACTACAGGTTAACAGAGAGAGGCACTATAGTATTGGACACACAAGCTCTTTAGTGCCCTGAGTAGGTGAGGAGGTAAGGAGTGAAGGTGATCCAGGATCAGAGAGTTTACAGGCGTGGAGGATAAAGACATGAGAGGACTTTAGGTCAGGATAAGACAAAGCAGAGGACCAAACCACCTTCCAGTCATTTCTTCATTTCTATGAAGTAGATTCTGCAGATAAAAAAAAAATCATCACATTAGAAAAAACTTTATAATTTTCAATATATTATACTATATTATACTGTGGCTTTTCTTCTTTTTGTGGATTTTAATTTAAATCATATGTACTATAAACATTTTTAATTCAAAAAATGTAATTTTAGCTAAAATCAGGAGAAAAGTCAAGTATAGTTTGTTAAATAATAATAGAATAATATGTCATAATAAATCAAAGCATGTATAATATGTTGAAAAAGAGTCACTGTGTAACATGTTTAAAAAAGTGAAAAAAAGTCATAGTATAATATGTCGGAGAGAAATCATTGTATAGTATGTTGAAAGAAGTCATAGTATAATATGTCAAAATAAGTCATGGTATAGTATGTATATTTATTTATTTATCTCTTTAAACATTTACTTTGCAACATGCAATACATCACAGCAACCTCAGAGATATACCAACAATTGCTGTCTAATGACCTCATGCCTTTTGCTCAAAGTATCACTTAAACAAAACGCAACCTCCTATCTGTATCTGTATTAATCCTTTGAAACCTGGATCGACATCAGTTTTCATGTGCTCGATTCAGACACCTTTCATAAGTATTTAAACCTTTGAACCTTGAGAAAATTGGTTTGATTACTTTGGAAAACATCAGGAAAAGGCAAGGAGCAGAAATGTTGCAATTTGCAAGAAATTTTAAGCCTAAACTATATTTCTAATCATCATAATTTTATATTTTTAATTATTTTAGAGGATTCTTATATTTTACACTTTTTTGTGAGGTCAGTTCCTTTTTTAAAACTTTCCCATTTTTTGTTGTAATTGCTATCCACTGTTTTTGCTAATTTTCAAGTAATTTTTTTGTACATTTAAAAAGTATTTTCCTGCAAATTTTTAGGTTATCTCTCTTTAAGTTGCTCATTGCCTTCCTCTCATGTCATTCAAAGAAATCAAGCAAATTTTCCCAGGTTTCAAAGGGTTAGTAAGATTAAAATAAAAATAAAATCAGATGGGTCAATTTCAGGTTCCTCTTCCAGAAGTTGGTCCAATTTTTAACTCACCTAAAACTTAATTTGAAGTAAAAAAAATGATATTTTTTATGCAAAGATTAATTTCAGAAATTACCACTGAATAAATCCTGTTGCAGAGTAATGCAGTGTTTTTCTCTGGAATAGAAAGTGGTCTGGAGAAAGGTAAGATCTGTGAAAGTAGTGACAGGTGGTAAAAGAGGTCGAACAGGGCAGCAGACACTGGGTCATTAATTAACCTTTTTACTAAGAGAGGTCAAAGGTGAAGCAAAAATTGAGGGGCTAAGCTTAAGAGCAAAGGTTACACTTAAACATGGATTATGGGTAATTTACTCCAAATAAGCCTGCTGGTGTTAAAGCAGGTGTTAAATGGTTCAGGTTAAAACTTTCCTAAGAAACACTTAGACCCCCCTCTACTCTCTCTGCCTCTAATCTCACCTTAAAGGGCAAATCCACCTTCCCTTCATATTTATGTCAATAATAAAAGGAATAAAAGTAAGAAAGGAAGGATACAATTTGTGAATGTCATAGTGTAGTGCTTTCAAATGTAATTGTTTTTGGCCTCAGAAGGTTAAGGGTGCATTTTTAAACTTGTTTACTGTTTCATTATTTACCAACACACACCGGACACAAACCTGCAGTTCCTCTCACATCCACTTGAGGCTGGCTCCAAGAGCGAGTCAATCCCCACAAACCCCCTTGTTAAAATGCCCAACAGTAGAAATAAACATGTTTGCAGCCTGGAACATAAAGAACAGTTTCGGTCTCTAGAGCTAATTTCAACATTCATGAAAACTGTACAGGGCATGATTTTTTTTTTCATTACCAAACCTTAACATTTTATTAAGGCCCAACGTTCCGCATATTTGAAGGTGGGGCCGCTTGAGTGACAGGCTGTCTGTAAGGCCTCACTAAAGTCTGTGAGTCAGATCCACCCATCGCTCCTCCACAGCTCCTCCCTCGTACATACATACAACGTACATAAACCCAGCCCAAAAGAAACACATTTTAAACATTAAGAAAGACTTTTTTATCAACAAGTTTTTGTGCAAATATCACAACACCAACCATTTCAAGACAGATGTTTAAGAAATGAAAGAGGGAGGCTTTGTTCATACAGTGGAACAAGTGCGCCACCGGTGGAAAAGAAGAAAAACAGTGTTTACATCTTCTTGGACAGCCAAGCCATCATCACTTATGTGTACGCATGGTCTAAGGTAATTCTAAGTTTGAGCAAATTCAGGTAAGAAAATATTGATTTGTGCGTAAAACATGAGTACGCACAGTTTAAACACAGATTTGTGCGTATGCACTGTTTGTGAATGAGGCCCAATGTCTTTTTCAGAAAAAGGGGAAAAATCGGGAATATTTTGCACACGTAAACGTAATAATTGATAAAAGTTTGCTTCAGTCGTGGCCCACGCAGGACTACCAACATGGCCGCCAGAAGGTGTGTTACATCATCTGAAAATCCTCCTATTCTTTCCTTGTATCTGCCCCTCCACCTGCCCATCACTCACCACCCCTCCACCCTCCCTGTTTACCTCCCCTGGAGTGGGCGGGGCCTTCCTAACGAGATCACCACTGGCTAATCAGCAGGGAGGGTTCCCATTGGCCGAGAGCCCAGGGGCAAGCCCTTGGCAGGAGGTTGGCATGACAACAACACTGATTGACACTGACAGGTCATTGCTACACATAATGGGATTATGGAGGAAGAGAGGGAGTGGAGGGATGGGTAGAGAGAGAGAGAGAGGACGGGGGAGGCTTTGACAGAGCAGAGAGAGTGAATAGTGTCACTGTGTGTTGGTTCCACAGCCGCTCCATGTTGGGGTCATTGTTGGACAGAATTAGCAACATGTTGGCTACAACAGGATCATGGTTGTCCTCGGCATGGTGAATGGGAAGCATGCCCTGCAGACTGGTGTTAAATTTCTGAGGTATTGCTAAAACCAACTAGTTTCTACAGACTTTGTGACAACAATTAAACTGACAGAAGCAAAAACAGATGAATGCGCAAGTAGAATTAACGCCACACAGTTTCAGGTAGTCTCTCTTGAAAGGCATTCATTATGTCGTACTCAGTGGTTCACAAACAAAGTGACAGAAGTCACTCTACAAAGAGTGAAACTGAGTAAAAATTGTCAGTTTGCCAGTTTGGAAAGTTACAAAAGTTGCTGAATGGAGCCCCTCCAAATAGAGCACCCCAGGGTCGAACATTTTCTGACACCTTATGCAGAAGTTGGCTTTGCCCTGGTGCCTTCCCCAAAAAGCCACAGGATTTTTCTATTTGATTTTGGATTACTGCAGAAAACAAGCTCTGTGGCAAATGTTTATGATACTTATAAGATAGGTTTTGCTGTGTTCACCTATAGAGATATTCTTCAAGAATGAACACCACTTTTATGATTTTTGAAGCCTAAATACAATTGCCAGAAGTAAAATGTTAATGTTCAGGCTCAACAAACAAATTATATGTAATATATATATATAATGAAATATTATACAAAAATATCAATAAACGGGGCGTCTGGTAGCTTGGTGGATGGGGCGGATGCCCCATGTGTGGAGGCAGTGTCCTTGCTGCAGTTGCCGTGTGTTTGATTCCGGCTCGCGGTCCTTTGCTGCATGTCTTCCCCTTTCACGCTATCACTCTCTCCTATCTAATAAAGGCAAAAATGCCAAAAAAATATAAAAAATATATATATATGTATATTCAATAAACTGGAAACAGATATCAACCTCTTGTTTAAACACTCTTAGCATTAAAATGCACCCCATCTTTGTAGCTTCCATGTCGTTCCTACTTTACAAAGCACATGAACACAAGTTGGAAGAACGGCTTCCCAACTCGGAAACTCAGACCTTTCCAACATCACATGAATGCAGCAATACTTGGACACCCTGAAGAAGAGACTAGTCTGTGAGCAGTAATAATCAGAGCATATGATGTAGCGTGAGTTGTTTCCATTCAACAACACAGGCTAAACAAGGTCGCCCAGACATCCTCCCCACGGCCACAACCTCAAAGTCCTCCAAAGGAATCCTGAACGCTCACATAGGCCAGATTGCATCTGTAATACCTCCATAGGGAGGTGTACAGGACACAACCTGGCCAGATGTTCCTAGTCAGACAAAAACATCCATGAAGGAGACTCATTTTGGCAAAACTCATGACCACAATTGACTGGGGCTGAAAGAGTTGGAACATTAACCAACCCTTGTATCTTAGAAGAATTGAACATGTTTTTTTTTTCCCCCTGGCTGCACATGAACACACGCTCAGAATGATGTTTGGAAACATTTGAGTCATTATTTTCTTTTATTCATGTACAAATATGAAAGTTTTCTGTTTTGAACAAACATCCCAACAGAGAGATTTGTGAGACAAATATCAGGATCGACACACTCAGTCTGACTAAGTTACCACCAGGGGCCACAGTTTTAGTAATTTTCTTGCTTTTCACATTTGTGTCCTCTTAGTCTAGACAGTCAAATGGACCTAAAGCCACAATCTGTCCACCACCAAAATTCAAACCCAGGACTAGTACGATCTTTAGTCTCATAAGGGCTAATACCACACAACAGCTTATTGGGTATGAGGCTGTATGATGCAGAAAAAGAGGCCTGTAATTTTATACATCGTTCAAGAAACAAACTAAATTATTATTTTTTGTCTCTAATCATCTTGTCTTGGTCTGTCCTCCAGCAGCAGTTTACAGACTGTTTGGGAATGTGACCCAAAGAGGAAAAGGACAGCAGACAGGGCTAGTCAGCACAGATATAAAACACAAACACACACACACACACAGACGCTGAGCAGCCAGCAGGACTTGTGTCTGAGTGCTACCAGACTGACTGTCATGTCAGCGCCTGCAGCTCTGCCATGATTCAGCAACACAAAGAGATACACAGACGGACAGACAGATGAAGACAATAAGAGACAGAGAGAGAGAGACAGAAGAACAGTAAACACAGACTAATTCCCCTTTTCTCACTGGTATCTGAGACATTACAGCCACATCTACATGCACCAAAGCTGATTTTCTGTGCACCATCGAGCTTTCCATTAACCCTCAAATTGCGCAAACTGAAATTGCTAATCTAAAAAAAACACCTAATGGAAACTGGTCAATTAAAAAAAAACCCTCCCATTTATAGCAAAAAAACTTTTACACTTGCATGAGGTGGTACTTCAGCAGATTCAAAAAGGCCACATTTCACAAACCTGCAATGGAAACACTTTTTTGGCTTTTTTAGGTCACATGATGCCATGGCTATATACTTGTAACTGGCTCCCTCATGATGCAGCAGGAGCTACAAGAGCTGTTATTGCATCACATAACTGTTAAAAAGTTGAGCGGATCATCCGGAAGTGTTGAATCCACAATTCCTCTGTGAAATCATGGACTATCACCTCCCAGAAATCCCTTATACGTGGCAACTCCCACGTGTAAGGGGCTCGCCTTTCCATTATTGCTCGCATAACACATAATGTCGCCTTGGATTGGAAATAATGACGGCTAGTGTGGTGGCTGCAATAGAAATACAGCTGCTGATGTTTTTGAACATCCATCGCCATGCTTCATAAAATGCTATCACCAGAGGAAACACAGTCATCTCGTAGTTGTTTCTTGTCAACATTTCAAAAATATAATTTAGTTTTGCGCAAATCTGTAATGGGAACCCGCTTAGTTTCTCTATTCTTGCTAAGGGGGGAATTTCTCTTGGTTCTGATAGCTTGAAATTCTCCTACCTTTCATGTAGCAGCTCCTGTAATTTTTTTACATAACCTTTTTTAGATGTTCTGACTCCTAGCTTAAGTTTTGCCTACTGATGAGTTGATTTGCCATATTAGATCTACTTTAAAATTTTGGAGCTCTTCCTCCATTGCTCCAGTGAGGAAAAAATACTGCAGCACTCCTGATTACAGAACACAAAGGTCACAACATCCACGTGTGTTTGATTTATGCAGTTATGACAGACTGACCCTCTTCCCCAGGTTACCAAACTGCCATGACTTAAGAGACAGTGAAGTTGTGGTTTTCTTAATCACCGCTAAACTCAGAGAAAACTCTGTATTAGGTGAATGGGGAAAAAACTCAACTTTCTCTTCAGAAATACAGTCATTGAAAACAAGCCATTTATTAAAGCAGGCAGTTAAAGTCTCAAACCTGATTTTAATACCTTCTAGTGTTTGTTTTGAAGATGTTTAACAGTTATAAGATTTAAGATATCAATATAGCACATCGCTTTATGATATATATACATATATATATGTATATATACAAATATATATATATATATATATATATATATATATATATAAATTATACTTGCTAAACAGCAGCTTGTTAGCATTGTGAGCACGTTAGCATGCTGACATTAGCATTTCACACTGGCTGCAGACTCTCAGTCTTGTTCCTTGTTTCTTTCTAACATGAATTATTGAAGTGAGTCCTCCTCAGGTTATGTGTCTGAATGAAGCTTGAGAGATTTGCAGACTGAAAACAGAGACCAGGATTCATATAGAAAGATGAACGATTGAAAGAGGAAGTAAAAATTGGAGAAAAGAGAAGGTAGTTTTCGGGAGATAGAGAGAATAGATAGATGGATGGATGGATGGATCACTGGACGGACGGGTGGATAGATGGATGGATGGATGAACAGACAGATGGATGATGGATAGATAGATGTGTAAATGACCCTTAATAGGTGAAGCATTTCTTTAAATAAGGTAAAGTTAAAGCTAAAAAGAGTTCTTACCTATTAATTTAAGTCCTATTCCTGTTTGTTACTTTCCGGTACTTTATTTTTGAAGCAGTCCCGGCACAGAAACGGGTCATTATGGCACAAACGTCTACATAAAATGGAGGGCAACACTGAAATGATTGCAAGGAAGTTTCTAGCTGTTTCTTACTGAAATAAGCACCAGGCTGGATCAGGAACAAGATGTGCTATAATATGTTTTAGGTTTTTGTGTGTGTGTGCTTTAATTGACATTGTGGTAATTTAGTGTAAATTTAAGTGTATCACTGTTGCAGCATTAATTTTAAAAATAGCTGCTTATGTACATTGTTAACATTAACATTACTGATGCCGATATGCTTGTTTCACTTGTGTAAATAGATGAGCATTTGCTTGTGTATTTACATGGTTTATTGTGACGTTTCACATATGTAAGAGCTGATTTGAGTTATTTGTGTGTGTGTCATCAGTGAGTCAAGTCAATTTTATTTATAAAGCCCATTTTCACAAAACACGGTTTGCCTCAGATTGCTTAACAACATACGACATCCCTCTGCCCTTAGACCCGCACATCACCTCAGGAAAAACTCCCAAAAAAGAACCCATGTAATGGGGGGAAAAAAAGGAAGAAACCTCAGGAACAGTGGCAGAGAATGATGAGGGATCCCTCTTCCAGGACGGACAGACGTGCAATAGATGCCATAAATAACAATTAAATTACAATTATGACAAAAAGGAAAGAAAAGAGAGAGGGAAGAGAGGGGGACAGAGGCACAGCAATAATGGAAACAGATGCATGTCATATTACAATAACGACAGGTGTAAAATTACTAAATGCACTCTATGATAATATTGTGGGTGTTGCGTCAAGCAGGATCACGGCATCGGCGCAACCAGGACCCACAACACAGGCGTAGCTTCAGGCAGGACCACAGATGGCAAAAACCAAGATCATGATCAGGATTGCATGGAGGTACGGTATAAGTACAACCACAGAACAAGCACGATCAAAGGCAGAGTCATAGCACGGGCACAGCCATCACCCACAATCAGGCGCAGCCAAGACTGCAGCCAGGATCCGGGAAAACTAGTTACAGTTTCTAGTTATAAGCTGTTACAGTAAAAGGAAAGAAAGGAGTGTTTTTGGACATGGGTTTGAGGGAAAATGGTAATAGTAAAAGACAATGAAAACATTTTGAAACCATCGGTACGCTCAGCCCTTTGTCTGGCCTGGGGTTAACTATATAGGATGGATGGATGGATGGATAGATGGATGGTTGTATAGACGGATGGATGGTTAAAATGTGAGGGGGAGATGAGCAGATTTGAAAGAGGAAGGACGAAGAGGAAGTCAGAGAAGGATAGAAAAGATGAGGAGAGGAAAGGAAGTAAAACTGGCCTCAAACCTAATTACACAGATTAATGTGGCCTGAAGAGAGCAGTTACTCGAATGGACTCAAAAGAGAGAGAGAGGGAGAGGGAGACAATTACACTATGATGCTCAAAACTGTAAATGTTAATGGATGACTCTCTAACTCTCTCTCACTCATTTTGGTTAGACACGATGTGTCAGCACAATACTTTATCCTCTCTCTCTCTCTCTCTCTCTCTCTCTCTCCTTAATTCAGCTCAATTCAGTGAGTTTTATTGAAATAAAGTGCAGTTCAGTGTAAAGTGGCTGAACAAAATAACACCTTGGGCAGATTCCCAGAGCGGTGTTTGAGGACAAATTAGTGAAGAATGAAGAAGAATCAGACAGATCTGACAACAATGATTTATGGTAAAACTTCAAATTAAATCCCAGTCCCTTTTACTAGCCCAATGTGGCGACACATTTGAACAAATAAAGGCCTTACTCAGTTAGAGGCTCGGTCTGGTTATCATGCATTTTTATACAAGTTCTTTGGATGTATGAAGCCGTGTTGTTGGATACCTGCTGGCTTACTTAATGTTAGTTAGCAGTTTAGATCAAATATGAAATATGCATATATGTTTAAACTTTTATCAATATGAACATGCTACACACAACATTAGCATTGGGGAGATTCTCCACAACTCAATCATTCTGTCAACTGAGCAACAATGAAGATGGTATCGCCATAGTAAACAAGAAACATGCAAAAAGAGATAGGTAGATGTAGAAGACTATATTTTAAAAAGCCAGGGAAAATGTCCAGTGAACTATATATTTATAATTATCATAATTAGACATTTAAAATGACTTTACAGAATAATTAGAATTCTTAAGCTTTTTTTCAGGTTATTTCTTGCTTTGTATTTTTTTTGTTTGACCTCTTTTTTTTTTTTTTAGGTAATCTTCTTTTAGCTTTCACAGATTTCTTGCTATTGTCTGGGTCATTTCTTCTTTTGTTGCTCATGACCTTCTTCTCAAGTTATAGAATAACATAAAGCCATTTTGCCCAGACCCCTATGATGACATCACTCAATGGTTCTGAGTTCCCCTCGCCCGGACGTGGGTCACCGGGGCCCCCCCCCTGGAGCCAGGCCTGGGGGTGGGGCTCGATGGCCGGGCCTTTACCCATGGGGCCCGGCCGGGCACAGCCCGAAGAGGTGACATGGGACCTCCTTCCCGTGGGCTCACCACCCGTAGGAGGGGCCGTAGGGGTCGGGTGCAATGTGAGCTGGGCGGCAGCCGAAGGCGGGGACCTTGGTGGTCCGATCCTCGGCTGCAGAAGCTAGCTCTGGGGACGTGGAATGTCACCTCTCTGGTGGGGAAGGAGCCTGAGCTGGTGCGCGAGGTTGAGAAGTTCCGACTAGATATAGTCGGCCTCACCTCGACGCATGGCTTGGGCTCCGGAACCAGTCTTCTCGAGAGGGGATGGACTCTCTTCCACTCTGGAGTTGCCACTGGTGAGAGGCGCCGGGCAGGGGTGGCAATACTTATTGCCCCCGGGCGGTGCCTGCACGTTGGAGTTTACGCCGGTGAATGAGAGGGTAGCCTCCCTCCGCCTTCGGGTTGGGGGACGGATCCTGACTGTTGTTTGTGCCTATGGTCCAAACAGCAGTTCAGAGTATCCACCCTTTTTGGAGTCCTTAGAGGGGGTGCTGGAGAGTGCTCCTTCTGGGGACTCCCTCATTCTGCTGGGGGACTTCAACGCTCACATTGGCAACGACAGTGAGACCTGGAGGGGCGTGATCGGGAGGAATGGCCCCCCCGATCTGAACCCGAGTGGTGTTTTGTTATTGGACTTCTGTGCTCGCCACAGATTGTCCATAACGAACACCATGTTCAAGCATAAGGGTGTCCATATGCGCACTTGGCATCAGGACACCCTAGGCCGCAGTTCAATGATCGACTTTGTAGTCGTATCGTTGGACTTGCGGCCGTATGTCTTGGACACTCGGGTGAAGAGAGGGGCGGAGCTGTCAACCGATCACCACCTGGTGGTGAGTTGGCTCCGATGGAGGGGGAGGACGCCGGTCAGACCTGGCAGACCCAAACGCATTGTGAGGGTCTGCTGGGAACGTCTGGCAGAGTCTCCCGTCAGAAGGAGCTTCAACTCCCACCTCCGGAAGAGCTTCGACCATGTCCCGGGGGAGGCTGGGGACATTGAGTCCGAGTGGGCCGTGTTCCGTGCCTCCATTGCTGAGGCGGCCGACCTGGTGCTGTGGCCGTAAGGTGGTTGGTGCCTGTCGGGGCGGCAACACCCGAACCCGCTGGTGGACACCGGCGGTAAGGGGTGCCGTCAAGCTGAAGAAGGAGTCCTATCGGGCCTTCTTGGCCTGTGGGACTCCGGAGGCAGCAGACAGGTACCGACAGGCCAAGCGGAGTGCGGCGGCGGCGGTCGTCACCGAGGCGAAAACCCGGGCATGGGAGGAGTTCGGCGAGGCCATGGAAAACGACTTCCGGACGGCTTCGAAGAGGTTCTGGACCACCATCCGGCGTCTCAGGAGGGGGAAACAGTGCTCCGTCAACACTGTGTATGGTGGCGACGGGGCGCTGCTGACCTCGACTCGGGACGTTGTGGATCGGTGGAAGGAATACTTCGAAGACCTCCTCAATCCCACCGACACGCCTTCCGTTGGGGAAGCAGGGCCTGGGGACCCGGGGGTGGGCTCCTCTATCTCTGGGGCTGAGGTTACCGAGGTGGTCAAAAAGCTCCTCGGTGGCAGGGCCCCGGGGGTGGACGAGGTCCGCCCGGAGTTCCTCAAGGCCCTGGATGTTGTGGGGCTGTCGTGGCTGACACGACTCTGCAACATTGCGTGGACATCGGGGGCAGTGCCCTTGGACTGGCAGACTGGGGTGGTGGTCCCTCTTTTTAAGAAGGGGGACCGGAGGGTGTGTTCCAACTACAGGGGGATCACACTCCTCAGCCTCCCTGGTAAGGTCTATTCGGGGGTACTAGAGAGGAGGGTCCGTCCGCCGGACAGTCGAACCCCGGATTCAGGAGGAGCAATGCGGTTTTCGCCCCCGGTGGAACTGTGGACCAGCTCTGGACCCTTGGCAGGATCCTTGAGGGTGCTTGGGAGTTTGCCCAACCAGTCCACATGTGCTTTGTGGACTTGGAGAAGGCATTCGACCGTGTCCCTCGGGGAGTCCTGTGGGGGGTTCTCCGGGAATATGGGGTTTCGGACTCCCTGATACGGGCTGTCCGTTCCCTGTATGACCGGTGCCGGAGCTTGGTCCGCATTGCCGGCAGTAAGTCGAACTCGTTTCCGGTGAGGGTTGGACTCCGCCAGGGCTGCCCTTTGTCACCGATTCTGTTCATAACTTTTATGGACAGAATTTCTAGGCGCAGCCAGGGTGTTGAGGGGGTCCGGTTTGGTGACCTCAGGATTGGGTCTCTGCTCTTTGCAGATGATGTGGTCCTGTTGGCTTCATCGGGCCGCGACCTTCAGCTCTCACTGGATCGGTTCGCAGCCGAGTGTGAAGCGGCTGGAATGAAAATCAGCACCTCCAAATCCGAGACCATGGTTCTCAGCCCGGAAAAGGGTGGCGTGCCCCCTCCGGATCGGGGATGAAGTCCTGCCCCAAGTGGAGGAGTTTAAGTACCTCGGGGTCTTGTTCACGAGTGAGGGAAGGATGGAACGGGAGATCGACAGGCGGATCGGTGCGGCGTCTGCAGTAATGCGGACTCTGCACCGGTCTGTCTTGGTGAAGAGGGAGCTGAGCCGAAAGGCAAAGCTTTCGATTTACCAGTCGATCTTCGTTCCTACCCTCACCTATGGTCACGAGCTTTGGGTAGTGACCGAAAGAACAAGATCGCGGGTACAAGCGGCCAAAATGAGTTTCCTCCATAGGGTGGCTGGGCTCTCCCTTAGAGATAGGGTGAGAAGCTCGGTCATCCGGGAGGAGCTCGGAGTAGAGCCGCTGCTCCTCCGCATTGAGAAGAGCCAGATGAGGTGGCTCGGGCATCTAATTAGGATGCCTCCAGGACGCCTCCCTGGTGAGGTGTTCAGGGCACGTCCCACCGGTAGGAGGCCCCGGGGAAGACCCAGGACACGCTGGAGAGACTACGTCTCTCAGCTGGCCTGGGAACGCCTCGGGGTCCCCCGGGAAGAGCTGGATGAAGTGGCCGGGGAGAGGGAAGTCTGGGTTTCCCTGCTTAGGCTGCTGCCCCCGCGACCCGACCCCGGATAAGCGGAAGAAAATGGATGGATGGATGGCATTTTGCCCAGGTCTCAGAAGGTTAAATAAATAATTTGATTGCATTTCCCATCTTTGCTGAGCTAGTTTTGTGTGGAAGGAATAAAAAGCCTGTCCCAAATATAAGCCTGTTGAGTTCAGTGATTTCAACAAATAATAGATTGAAGTTTTTACAGTGTACATTTTTGGCCACAAATAATTGCCATTGCCTGGAAGTGGAAAGAATATGGAATGTAATCCAGAAAAGTTCTATTTGATTGATGGATCCTTGAGTTTAAAGACACTAAAAAAAGCCTGCACAGAAACTATTTCACAGCTCTGTAAAGTTATCCCGGCTGCAGCCATTTGATCCTCCGTCTCAATGATTGTGAGGTAAACAATAAATTCAGGATCCTTTGGCCTTAGCTGCTGCAATTTCAACCATTCTTTTACAATCTGCCTCTTGCAAGTCCCCCAACTTTATGTTTATATGAAGTGTGATACTAAATCTCGGCAGCACTTTTTAAAAAATAACTTTTTCACCATTTTGCCTTTAGTTTACTCATTCAAGGACACAGCCTCCGGTGGTCATTTTCTGATTTCCCCACCATGTCTGCTGCTCTGAAGACATAAATGGATCTTAATAAATGTGGGTACGATGTTAAGTCTGATGTATGCAGACTGTACGATGACATCACCTGCTAAATCACATGTATAACACATACGTCCATCTGTGACAATATGCAGCAACAAAACGTCCTTGGTGCGTCATCTGGTCCTGACAGCAATATTTAATATTATATGAATGTTTTTGTAACCCTTTAAAACATGAGCAAATTAGCTTGATTTCTCTCAAAAACATGGGAGAATGAGTTCTTGCATTTTTTTTGTATTTTGTTCATTGCCTAAGGTACAAGAACATTACCTGAAAATTAACAAGAAAATCCCCAAATACAAAAATGAAATGGAAATACAATAAAATGATTTATTTAATCCCTTGAAACCTGGGCAAATTGGCTTTTTTTATTTTTCCTTCAAAAACATGGGAGGAAGGTAATGAGCCGCAACAGAAGAAATGACCTGAAAGTTAGCAAGAAATCTGTCAAAATTTTTAAAAAAAATACCTGAAAATATTCTTCAAAATAATTTTAATGAATAATTCTGTGGGTAGCCAACAACCCAGTTTTATACATCCAAAGGTCTTCTATAAAAATAAACTGCATGGAAACCAAGCAGAGCCTCTCATTGAGACAGGCCTTTTATTTGTCAAAATGTGGAGACACAGCGGGTGAGTAAAAGGGAGTGGGTGTTTAATTGGGACTAGGCTTTTATTTGAACTTTTACGGTACACTGGGACTGCCTTTAACTCCCTGTGTCTCATTTATAATAAAACCCTCCTAAATGTCTAAATTGCCCTAGGTGTGACTGTGAGTGTGTTTGGTTGTCTGTCTCTATGTGTCGGCCCTGCGATAGTCTGGCGAACTGTCCAGGGTGTACCCCACCTTCCGCCCGATGACAGCTGGGATTGGCTCCAGCCCCCTGCAACCCTTACGAGGACAAGCGGTTACAGAAAATGACTGACTGACTGACTGACCCTCCTAAATGTTCAAAAAATAGCAATAAAGTATAAAATAGAGTTTTACCATAAAAAAATGGTTATGTTTCAGTAAATATCAGAACAATTCAGCAAACAGGTCTGTGTGTGTCTCTCCAGCTGCCACTTCAACCTTCAACTTCTTATTTCTCATTTCATTTCCCCGCTATTACCTCACCTCTGTGTGTGTGTGTGTTTCATTGTCACCCTGACCAGTCCAAGCCATTCGCTGGAACTAAAGACCACCACAAAACAAAAGTATGACTCATCACACACACACACACACACACACGCACGCACGCACGCACGCACGCACGCACGCACGCACGCACACACACACACACACACACACACACACACACACACACTCACAGCATTTAATTCATGTGAATGGGGGTTGTGGGATGTTTGGGGGTGGAGGACGCTGACATGCATCAGGGCGCAGCCATTGAAAGGAGACCTGCTCCTCCTCTAACACCCCTCCTTTCCTCCTCCCTCCTTTTTCCTCCCACTCTTCCTTCCTCTCATCCTCACTTCTTTCTGCTACTCCTCTCTTCTTCCTCTTCTCTTTCTCCTCCACTGTCTTGCCTTCCATCTCCTTCCTTTTCCTCCATCCTTCTTCTTCTCATCACTCTTCCTTCCTTTCCAGTTTCTGTCTACTTTTCTTCCTACCTCCTACAATCCTAGAAAAATATCCTAAATGTACTAGAAACAGACTAAAGTCCAACAAACATCCGCAAAGCAAGTTGAGTATCCCTGCTCTAATGCTTCCTCTTCTCCCTCCTCCTTTTTTTTTTCATTTTGTTACTCCTGTTCCTCTCATCTCCCTCTTTTAACTCCTCATCCTTCTTTTTTCTTTCTTTTCTCTTCGTCTTGTCTCTATTGCTCCTCTTTCTCATTCCTTCCTATTTGTCTTCCTTCTCTCCCCCTCTTCCTCTCCTCCTGCTCTCCTTCTCCTTTTCTGCCCATCTCTCCCCTTTCTTCACAGCCGCTGCTCAGTCTCCCCCCTGTAATGCACATAGTTTTCATGCTCTCTCTTTCCCTTCAAACTTGACTTATTTGCTGTCAGATACACACACATTTTACATTTCTCCTCCTTTTTCCTTCTCTTTGCCTCTTGCTTCTCTTCTCCCTTTTCTGTTTTCTTTCTTCCCTTCTTTCTCTCCTCCTCCTCCAACTCCTCCTCCTCACATCTCTGTCTCTCCTTCTGTTATTCCACCAGTCAACATTGATTAGATATCGAAGTTAATCCCAGCTAAACTCCTCCGCTTATAGCCCAGTCACCTCCACCAATCACAGAGATGCTTGCTGCCAACAAGGGCTATAAACTGCGTACCGATTGGTTGACGTGTGGTGTGCTGCTGCACGAGCACACCACACGCCTGAAAATAAGCGAGTAGGGATGGGTGAGCGGGAAATGAATTTGACAGGCAGCGCCGAGAGCCTGATACGACACACACACACACACACACACACACACACACACACACAAAAAAAAAACACGCACACCTCCTAACCCTTGACATATACATAAGCTTACTCACAAGTACATGCACACACACACACACACATGTTTGCTCACCCATGTAGCGTTGCATTAAAAAGGCGCACAAAGGCTACATTGTGAATGGACACACACATAAAAGCAGATTCATGGAAAACGATTCATTCATTCAGAGTTTAAATTTTGAGCCAGTTAAAAAAATAAGTCACATGATTGTTTGATTAAATGCACATAAAGTCATATAAACATTTATAAAATCAACTGCATATCAAATGCAAATGCAAATTTTATACGAAGGTGTGATATGCCACAGATGCCAACCCAGTCACCAGAAAAAATGCAAGCACCGACATTTCTGCAAACTAAAGATATGTTTCTATACATTATAATGTAACAACAACACATTCTCATCCCAACTTTTCAAATATTGCCGCTTTATCAGTGGATTTTCATGTTCACATATGACATGCAAAGTGTCCTCTTGCATCTGTTGTTGATGCAATGAATCGGCATGTCATTTTACACCTGTTAAATGCATTGTGTATTGTCACAATCATTCCTGTGTACACAATTGTTGCTCATTAGACTCATACAGACATTTTCAACATAAACTTATTATATTTGTAAAAAAAAACTTGTATTTACATATATTTCCTTGTGCAGAAAAAAGCATCTGGTTAAAAAAAAAAAAAAACATTTTGATTTGGCTCAACATTCATACAGGAAGGGAACATCAGGTTCCCAGGTGAAAGTCTGTATTTTTTTGGACCAATCCACCTCTCTACCTGTCCAGCCTACAGGGATTTTCCAGCTACTTAAATTATGTTGTTACCCAGTGGGGATTCAAGCTGATGCGGCCCAGTGGCATATCATACTGCTATGAAAGGAACCTTTTTGCATTAGTATCTGACACTGAAATCACTAGGTGGGTTTCCACTAACCTTCAAATTGCACAAACTGAAACTGCCAAAATAAAATACACCTAATGAAAACATGTCACTTAAAAAAAACCTTTTAATGCAATTTTTTTATGCTTGCATGAGGTGGTATTTCATTTCAGGTCACATGATGCTATGGCTATGTGCTTGTCAGTAGGAACTGGCTCCCTCATGATGCAGGAGGAGCTACAAGAGCTGTTATTGCATCACATAACTCTTCAAAAGTTTGAGCGGATCATCTGGAAGTTTTGAATCCACAATTCCTCTGTGAACTTTAATGTCACACATTTAAAACATGCAAATGTAATGTATTTATGGTTTGCACACAGCAACACAAAATTCTAACATTTTCCCCTGGCGACTGGGCAGCTAATACTCAAAAGCAAAAATGTCTTGAGAGAAACATAAGGAGATGCCCACATTTATCAACATAATAAGGACACAATTTGAATGGACAGATCTACGAAATCATGCAATGACAACATAATGCAGCCAATGTCAGAGGAAGATCAGAGTATTGATGGGACACTGAAGGCTGAGAAACAACTTTTTTAACTTCATTTGCATTTAACAAAAACCACAATCTCTCCATAACCTTAATCAAAATGCCCTTGGCACCTAAACTAAACTGAACACATGCAGTACTCAGAATGCTAACTCCAGTCTCTAGAGTTGTTTTGTACGCCCACTATCCATTTCAACCACTGCCCAACAACTTGTGTGCACTGCATTTTTAGTGTACATCATTGATTCAACAAAACAGGGAGTAACCAAATTTTAAGCACCCCAGACAGCCATGGGAGAGGAAATGAAAGGAATAAGAGAAGCGAGGTAGAGGGGATTTATTTTTCTGCTTTGAGATAAGAGTATTTTAAAGTGAGCAGAGGACAGCGATATGGGGGTTTGCTTCAGTATTCTGTTATTATATTGTACAGCAGAACTTAAAAAAGTTATAATCCTGAACTTTACTGTCTTATTTTTAAAGCCCAGGTTGTCAGGAGAGCTGGTTGGTCGGGCAAAAAGTACAAACTATGATCTTTCCCCCCGTGAGTCAAGTTCTTTTTATGATTAAACATAACCAAGCAGCAGATAAAACAAACAGTAATATGAATCGTTTTTGTAATGGTCATATGTGTTTTAGAGGGCTCTGGTAAACTTTTGTTTTCATGTCAGAAAACACTCATGAGTAATTTTGTAGGATAAAATGTTTGGCGTTTTAGGACAGGGATGCTCAACTTGCATTGCTTGGGGGCAGGTCACAGCAGCCCCATACATGTTTGTATGATTTTAGGACATTTGTAGGATTTTTGGATGTTTCTCAGATTTTAGGATGTTTCTATGGTTTTAGGACTTTTTTTTTCAGGTTTTAGGACATTTTGAGAACTTTAAAACATTTCTAAGGTTTTGGTATGTTTGTCAGATTTGAGGTTGTTCTCAGATTTTAGGACGTTTCTAGGATTTTAAGACATTTCAAGGTTTTTAGGACATTTCCTGGACCTAAGGATATTTCAAGTATTACGACATTTCTAGGATTTTAGCACACTAGGGGCTTAGCTAAGGCCTCTGTCGATGGTGAGGGGGATCTATTTTGATGCTGTTTTATGCACTTTGACACCTTATGTATAAAAAAGTACAAAAACATTTCCTAGTGTGAATCACTTTATTTTGATTGTGAATTAGAAAATGGTTTGGGAGCCACCTGGCACCCAATTGGGGACAAGTTTTGGCCCCAGGCCTTGATACTCATAAATGTATATATATATATATATATATATACATACTCATATCACTGTTTTAAGATTATAATAAATTTTTTACAACTTAAGTCCTCACATTACTAGCCTATAAACATCATATAGAGCAGTATATAGTGTACGAGAGCATCTGTGATGCGACTAACACACATGCAGTACTCACACACATTCACACAAAGCTCATAAGGTGTATGCTCTAATGCATGGTGATAGCATGAGTGGGAGGGAAGAAACGTGTGTTTGTGTGTCTGTGTGTGTGTGTCATGGTCATTCACAGCTGCCCGCTCAGTCCAGAGCTAAGATGACAGAGATGACTTCACTGTGAAATCCCCCTCAAATCCCTCTCCCTGTGTGTGTGTGTGTGTGTGTGTGTGTGTGTGTGTGTGTGTGTGTGTGTGTTTGTGTAAATTCACATCTACGTCTGCTCCATTCACATAACATCACCCTCTCTGCATCTCTTTTCCTTATTTTTTCTCCCTTTTCTTTATGGCTATGTAAAGCATTATTTTTTCAAACATTTTAACATTTTGCTGATTATTGCTAAATAAAATATTATCAGTAGAAACAGGAGTGTCTTTGGGAAACTGAAGCCAATTTCACTGGTATTTATTAACCAAAACCTCCCTTGCATTTCACTTAGTTTAGAAAAAGACATTTTTCACATGAAGCTCAGAGAAATCAGGTCACATTATGATAAATGTGATCCATTTTCATAAGCCACTAGTCAGTGCATAGTGCAGCTAGTGAGCTGCAGCCACTTATTTCTAGTATTTCTAGCACCATTTACTATCCCCAATGCCATTTTCCATGACAAAACACCTGACAAGCCCTAAAAACACCAGTTTTACCAGCACCAAATCATTTAATATCCCCGACACTATTTACATAACACAAGTTCTATATAATATACTGTACCAACACCATTTATCAGTATTGATAAACCAATACAATTCTTTACAATATGTATCTGTTCTGGTAAAAGTGCGAATAATTTACTGCCCATAACATCCTTTACCATTTATGTTCACATTTAGTAAGCCTTTTACCACTTTCCATCCTTAACATCTATCTGTTTATCTCCCTATCCATGTCTGTATGTCTTCTGTTGTATCCATCTTTTTTCCTCCGTCTGTCTGACATGACTGTTATTTATTACCCAGCGGCCCCTGCTCTAGCCAAGCATGCCAAGGCTGGTCGCACTGTCCTCAGGCAAACTCTCTCTCACTTTCATTACCCCCCCCCCCTTTCTCCCTCTCTGTCAGCGTCTCCCTCTCTTTTTATGCCACTGTCTGGCACTCTACCCATCTCATTTCTTCCTCTGTCTTGCCATCCGTCTGTTGTTTTTTTCCCCGTCGCTTTGCATCCTCTGTTTGTTTTTTTTCGTCTGTCTGTGTCACTGTTTACACACACACACACACACACACACACACACACACACACACACACACACACACTGCTGTCACCAGAGGCAGAGGACTCTGTAGACATCCCTCTGTCTGGTGACATCCAGACGACATTGGACTGAGTGTGTTTGGATTTTTGTGTGTATGTGTGTGCATACAAGTGTGTGTTTGTCCTCTGTTTGTATGACTGTGTCTTTATTAGACCAAAAGATAAGCACATGTTAATTCCTGTCTGTGTTCAGCACCCATGTTACAGCAGATAAATAAAGAATGTTTTCACCAAAATTAGTGTAGAGATGCCGTGATGGAGATTAAAGAATGGAAATGGCAGTCGAGTGAGGTTAAGATCGAAAGGGAGGGGAGATGAGATGAGATGGGATGGGACTAGAGGGAGTTTATGAAAGGGAGATGGTGGGACAAATGCGGAAATGTAGATAGAGGAAGGCAGGAGGAGTAAAGAATGAGGGGATGATGGGAAAAAGAGACTTAAGAGAGAATTAAAGATGAGACCATGTTGGCTGTGTCAACTTTGCCTTAAAGCTTCGTGTGTGCATGTATGTGTGTGCATGTGCAATTACAGCAACTTGCATATATGGAGCTTAATTAGCCGTCAACAGCACACTCATTAGTCTGGTTTGAACTACAAGGCCAAAGAGAGACATTGTGGTTTTCACTGAAGGACCAAAGTGGAATGGTCTAGTTCCCATTAAAAGGTCAAAGTGGGACAGTCCATTCTACAATGGATGCTCAACGTGGGATACGGACCAGTATGGCAACATTTTGGATTTGAAGCCGATAAAAGAGCTATCCTTATTGGATGCAAGTGCTGCTGGGATTTTTTTTTTTAATTAAAATGTCAAAACAGGATGAGCTTTTGTCGGATGCTGTGTTTCTATGCTCGCTTTGAAAGAACGCAGTGGACAAAGGACGGGCTGATTTATGAAACTGAAATGAGGAATTCTTCGTATGAAACCTACTTTTTTGTCTACAAACAGCTAAACACAGTGTCAGCTGGCTGGAGGGAGATTGCAAGGGAGCTGAAAGTTTCTGCTGAGATAAAGGACCATTGCTAAAAACAAGCTAGGCTAACGTTACTGTTGTTGGCTATACTGCATCTTCTGGTACTGCATGTGCTTGCGAGCTTAGGGGGATAGAGGCAAAATGGGATGATGAAAGCATATGGAGAGATTATGGATATTTTGGAGAGTAGACAATGAATTCAAGAAGGAGATTCTCAAGCCGAGAGTCAGTGTCACTAAATGGAGTGCAGACTTCCTCTGAGTGAGCTTGCATTATGTTGTTACGCATGAGATTCGAGATCATGTCGATTATAAGAAGAGATTAGAGATAAAGTGGGCAGCTCCTAATGGTTTCCTCTAGAGAGACATTTTTGCTTTAGAGGAGAGCTGCCCCAGTCGCCAGTAGGAGAAAGAGTAGAGAGTTGGATTGCTGTGTGCAAACCATTAGGTATGAGGTTAGAGTATCACACATGTAGACGTTCGAAGAGTGACAGAGGAAGAGTTGAGAGTAGGAAAAGTGGATCGTAGAAGGAAAGGAGTGTAGAGAGGAATGTAGAAGTGAAGATCTTAGAGAAAGAGAAAGTGCGCAATAACTTAGCTCCTTGTAGCTCAGAGAGAGAGCTGGGTCAAGCGAGGGATGCTACAGATTCGGCTTGAGAGATCGAAGGGAGCGACAAGCTCTCTCTAGTGAGGGCGGAGGAAAGGATTAAGCAAAAATTACAGAAAGAGAGAGAGGAGAAATGAGGCCCATCGTGATTTCAGTGTAGAAGATCACTAAAGCAAGAGGAAGAGTGTCAGAAGATGAATAGGACACTTGGCCGCAATCAGGCGAAGCGGCTGAGTCAGAGCAGCTTAGAGATGTGGAATAGCCATGCGAAGAAATCCCTGTAGAGCTGGACAAGGTTAGAGAAGGTGGATTTAGTCCAAGAAGAGAGAGATAGCAACCATCGGTAGACCTGAATGTGTCCCACTTACCGGCTTGAATGGGAACTAGACCATTCCACTTTTGGTCCTTCAGTGAAAACCACAATGTCTCTCTTTGGCCTTGTAGTTCAAACCAGACTAATGAGTGTGCTGTTGACGGCTAATTAAGCTCCATATATGCAAGTTGCTGTAATTGCACATGCACACACATACATGCACACACGAAGCTTTAAGGCAAAGTTGACACAGCCAACATGGTCTCATCTTTAATTCTCTCTCTTAAGTCTCTTTTTCCCATCATCCCCTCATTCTTTACTCCTCCTGCCTTCCTCTATCTACATTTCCGCATTTGTCCCACCATCTCCCTTTCATAAACTCCCTCTAGTCCCATCCCATCTCATCTCATCTCCCCTCCCTTTCGATCTTAACCTCACTCGACTGCCATTTCCATTCTTTAATCTCCATCACGGCATCTCTACACTAATTTGGTGAAAACATTCTTTATTTATCTGCTGTAACATGGGTGCTGAACACAGACAGGAATTAACATGTGCTTATCTTTTGGTCTAATAAAGACACAGTCATACAAACAGAGGACAAACACACACTTGTATGCACACATACACACAAAAATCCAAACACACTCAGTCCAATGTCGTCTGGATGTCACCAGACAGAGGATGTCTACAGAGTCCTCTGCCTCTGGTGACAGCAGTGTGTGTGTGTGTGTGTGTGTGTGTGTGTGTGTGTGTGTGTGTGTGTAAACAGTGACACAGACAGACGAAAAAAAACAAACAGAGGATGCAAAGCGACGGGGAAAAACAACAGACGGATGGCAAGACAGAGGAAGAAATGAGATGGGTAGAGTGCCAGACAGTGGCATAAAAAGAGAGGGAGACGCTGACAGAGAGGGAGAAAGGGGGGGGGGGTAATGAAAGTGAGAGAGAGTTTGCCTGAGGACAGTGCGACCAGCCTTGGCATGCTTGGCTAGAGCAGGGGCCGCTGGGTAATAAATAACAGTCATGTCAGACAGACGGAGGAAAAAAGATGGATACAACAGAAGACATACAGACATGGATAGGGAGATAAACAGATAGATGTTAAGGATGGAAAGTGGTAAAAGGCTTACTAAATGTGAACATAAATGGTAAAGGATGTTATGGGCAGTAAATTATTCGCACTTTTACCAGAACAGATACATATTGTAAAGAATTGTATTGGTTTATCAATACTGATAAATGGTGTTGGTACAGTATATTATATAGAACTTGTGTTATGTAAATAGTGTCGGGGATATTAAATGATTTGGTGCTGGTAAAACTGGTGTTTTTAGGGCTTGTCAGGTGTTTTGTCATGGAAAATGGCATTGGGGATAGTAAATGGTGCTAGAAATACTAGAAATAAGTGGCTGCAGCTCACTAGCTGCACTATGCACTGACTAGTGGCTTATGAAAATGGATCACATTTATCATAATGTGACCTGATTTCTCTGAGCTTCATGTGAAAAATGTCTTTTTCTAACTAAGTGAAATGCAAGGGAGGTTTTGGTTAATAAACCAGTGAAATTGGCTTCAGTTTCCCAAAGACACTCTCCTGTTTCTACTGATAATATTTTATTTAGCAATAATCAGCAAAATGTTAAAATGTTTTTGAAAAAATAATGCTTTACATAGCCATAAAGAAAAGGGAGAAAAATAAGGAAAAGAGATGCAGAGAGGGTGATGTTATGTGAATGGAGCAGACGTAGATGTGAATTTACACAAACACACACACACACACACACACACACACACACACACACACACACACACACAGGGAGAGGGATTTGAGGGGGATTTCACAGTGAAGTCATCTCTGTCATCTTAGCTCTGGACTGAGTGGCATGCGAGGCGGGCAGCTGTGAATGACCATGACACACACACACAGACACACAAACACACGTTTCTTCCCTCCTCATGCTATCACCATGCATTAGAGCATACACCTTATGAGCTTTGTGTGAATGTGTGTGAGTACTGCATGTGTGTTAGTCAGCATCACAGATGCTCTCGTACACTATATACTGCTCTATATGATGTTTATAGGCTAGTAATGTGAGGACTTAAGTTGTAAAAAATTTATTATAATCTTAAAACAGTGATATGAGTATGTATATATATATATATATATATATATACATTTATGAGTATCAAGGCCTCTGGGCCAAAACTTGTCCCAATTGGGTGCCAGGTGGCTCCCAAACCATTTTCTAATTCACAATCAAAATAAAGTGATTCACACTAGGAAATGTTTTTGTACTTTTTTATACATAAGGTGTCAAAGTGCATAAAACAGCATCAAAATAGATCCCCCTCACCATCGACAGAGGCCTTAGCTAAGCCCCTAGTGTGCTAAAATCCTAGAAATGTCGTAATACTTGAAATATCCTTAGGTCCAGGAAATGTCCTAAAAACCTTGAAATGTCTTAAAAAATCCTAGAAACGTCCTAAAATCTGAGAACAACCTCAAATCTGACAAACATACCAAAACCTTAGAAATGTTTTAAAGTTCTCAAAATGTCCTAAAACCTGAAAAAAAAAGTCCTAAAACCATAGAAACATCCCTAAAATCTGAGAAACATCCAAAAATCCTACAAATGTCCTAAAATCATACAAACATGTATGGGGCTGCTGTGACCTGCCCCCAAGCAATGCAAGTTGAGCATCCCTGTCCTAAAACGCCAAACATTTTATCCTACAAAATTACTCATGAGTGTTTTCTGACGTGAAAACAAAGTTTACCAGAGCCCTCTAAAACACATATGACCATTACAAAAACGATTCATATTACTGTTTGTTTTATCTGCTGCTTGGTTATGTTTAATCATAAAAAGAACTTGACTCACGGGGGGAAAGATCATAGTTTGTATTTTTTGCCCGACCAACCAGCTCTCCTGACACCTGGGCTTTAAAAATAAGACAGTAAAGTTCAGGATTATAACTTTTTTAAGTTCTGCTGTACAATATAATAACAGAATACTGAAGCAAACCCCCATATCGCTGTCCTCTGCTCACTTTAAAAATACTCTTATCTCAAAGCAGAAAAATAAATCCCCTCTACCTCGCTTCTCTTATTCCTTTCATTTCCTCTCCCATGGCTGTCTGGGTGCTTAAAATTTGGTTACTCCCTGTTTTGTTGAATCAATGATGTACACTAAAAATGCAGTGCACACAAGTTGTTGGGCAGTGGTTGAAATGGATAGTGGGCGTACAAAACAACTCTAGAGACTGGAGTTAGCATTCTGAGTACTGCATGTGTTCAGTTTAGGTGCCAAGGGCATTTTGATTAAGGTTATGGAGAGATTGTGGTTTTTGTTAAATGCAAATGAAGTTAAAAAGTTGTTTCTCAGCCTTCAGTGTCCCATCAATACTCTGATCTTCCTCTGACATTGGCTGCATTATGTTGTCATTGCATGATTTCGTAGATCTGTCCATTCAAATTGTGTCCTTATTATGTTGATAAATGTGGGCATCTCCTTATGTTTCTCTCAAGACATTTTTGCTTTTGAGTATTAGCTGCCCAGTCGCCAGGGGAAAATGTTAGAATTTTGTGTTGCTGTGTGCAAACCATAAATACATTACATTTGCATGTTTTAAATGTGTGACATTAAAGTTCACAGAGGAATTGTGGATTCAAAACTTCCAGATGATCCGCTCAACTTTTGAAGAGTTATGTGATGCAATAACAGCTCTTGTAGCTCCTCCTGCATCATGAGGGAGCCAGTTCCTACTGACAAGCACATAGCCATAGCATCATGTGACCTGAAATACCACCTCATGCAAGCATAAAAAAATTGCATTAAAAGGTTTTTTTTTTAAGTGACATGTTTTCATTAGGTGTATTTTATTTTGGCAGTTTTCAGTTTGTGCAATTTGAAGGTTAGTGGAAACCCACCTAGTGATTTCAGTGTCAGATACTAATGCAAAAAGGTTCCTTTCATAGCAGTATGATATGCCACTGGGCCGCATCAGCTTGAATCCCCACTGGTAACAACATAATTTAAGTAGCTGGAAAATCCCTGTAGGCTGGACAGGTAGAGAGGTGGATTGGTCCAAAAAAATATAGACTTTCACCTGGGAACCTGATGTTTCCCTTCCTGTATGAATGTTGAGCCAAATCAAAATGTTTTTTTTTTTTAACCAGATGCTTTTTTCTGCACAAGGAAATATATGTAAACACAAGTTTTTTTTACAAATATAATAAGTTTATGTTGAAAATGTCTGTATGAGTCTAATGAGCAACAATTGTAACACAGGAATGATTGTGACAATACACAATGCATTTAACAGGTTAAAATGACATGCCGATTCATTGCATCAACAACAGAGATGCAAGAGGACACTTTGCATGTCATATGTGAACATGAAAATCCACTGATAAAGCGGCAATATTTGAAAAGTTGGGATGAGAATGTGTTGTTGTTACATTATAATGTATAGAAACATATCTTTAGTTTGCAGAAATGTCGGTGCTTGCATTTTTTCTGGTGACTGGGTTGGCATCTGTGGCAATATCACACCTTCGTATAAAATTTGCATTTGCATTTGATATGCAGTTGATTTTATAAATGTTTATATGACTTTATGTGCATTTAATCAAACAATCATGTGACTTATTTTTTAAACTGGCTCAAAATTTAAACTCTGAATGAATCGTTTTCCATGAATCTGCTTTTATGTGTGTGTCCATTCACAATGTAGCCTTTGTGCGCCTTTTTCATGCAACGCTACATGGCTGGAGCAAACATGTGTGTGTGTGTGTGTGCATGTACTTGTGAGTAAGCTTATGTATATGTCAAGGGTTAGGGGAGGTGTGCGTGTTTTTTTTTTGTGTGTGTGTGTGTGTGTGTGTGTGTGTGTCGTATCAGGCTCTCGGCGCTGCCTGTCAAATTCATTTCCCGCTCACCCATCCCTACTCGCTTATTTTCAGGCGTGTGGTGTGCTCGTGCAGCAGCACACCACACGTCAACCAATCGGTACGCAGTTTATAGCCCTTGTTGGCAGCAAGCATCTCTGTGATTGGTGGAGGTGACTGGGCTATAAGCGGAGGAGTTTAGCTGGGATTAACTTCGATATCTAATCAATGTTGACTGGTGGAATAACAGAAGGAGAGACAGAGATGTGAGGAGGAGGAGTTTGGAGGAGGAGGAGAGAAAGAAGGGAAGAAAGAAAACAGAAAAGGGAGAAGAGAAGCAAGAGGCAAAGAGAAGGAAGAAAAGGAGGAGAAATGTATGTAAAATGTGTGTGTGTATCTGACAGCAAATAAGTCAAGTTTGAAGGGAAAGAGAAGAGCATGAAAACTATGTGCATTACAGGGGGGAGACTGAGCAGCGGCTGTGAAGAAAGGGGAGAGATGGGCAGAAAGAAGGAGAGCAGGAGGAGGAAGAGGGGGAGAGAAGGAAGACAAATAGGAAGGAATGAGAAAGAGGAGCAATAGAGACAAGACGAAGAGAAAAAGAAAGAAAAAAGAAGGATGAGGAGTTAAAAGAGGGAGATGAGAGGAACAGGAGTAACAAAATGAAAAAAAAGAAAAGGAGGAGGGAGAAGAGGAAGCATTAGAGCAGGGATACTCAACTTGCTTTGCGGATGTTTGTTGGACTTTAGTCTGTTTCTAGTACATTTAGGATATTTCTAGGATTGTAGGAGGTAGGAAGAAAAGTAGACAGAAACTGGAAAGGAAGGAAGAGTGATGAGAAGAAGAAGGATGGAGGAAAAGGAAGGAGATGGAAGGCAAGACAGTGGAGGAGAAAGAGAAGAGGAAGAAGAGAGGAGTAGCAGAAAGAAGTGAGGATGAGAGGAAGAAGAGTGGGAGGAAAAAGGAGGAGGAGGAAAGGAGGGGTGTTAGAGGAGGAGCAGGTCTCCTTTCAATGGCTGCGCCCTGATGCATGTCAGCGTCCTCCACCCCCAAACATCCCACAACCCCCATTCACATGAATTAAATGCTGTGAGTGTGTGTGTGTGTGTGTGTGTGTGTGTGTGTGTGTGCGTGCGTGCGTCCGTGCGTGCGTGCGTGCGTGCGTGCGTGTGTGTGTGTGTGTGTGTGTGTGATGAGTCATACTTTTGTTTTGTGGTGGTCTTTAGTTCCAGCGAATGGCTTGGACTGGTCAGGGTGACAATGAAACACACACACACAGAGGTGAGGTAATAGCGGGGAAATGAAATGAGAAATAAGAAGTTGAAGGTTGAAGTGGCAGCTGGAGAGACACACACAGACCTGTTTGCTGAATTGTTCTGATATTTACTGAAACATAACCATTTTTTTATGGTAAAACTCTATTTTATACTTTATTGCTATTTTTTGAACATTTAGGAGGGTCAGTCAGTCAGTCAGTCATTTTCTGTAACCGCTTGTCCTCGTAAGGGTTGCAGGGGGCTGGAGCCAATCCCAGCTGTCATCGGGCGGAAGGTGGGGTACACCCTGGACAGTTCGCCAGACTATCGCAGGGCCGACACATAGAGACAGACAACCAAACACACTCACAGTCACACCTAAGGGCAATTTAGACATTTAGGAGGGTTTTATTATAAATGAGACACAGGGAGTTAAAGGCAGTCCCAGTGTACCGTAAAAGTTCAAATAAAAGCCTAGTCCCAATTAAACATCCACTCCCTTTTACTCACCCGCTGTGTCTCCACATTTTGACAAATAAAGGCCTGTCTCAATGAGAGGCTCTGCTTGGTTTCCATGCAGTTTATTTTTATAGAAGACCTTTGGATGTATAAAACTGGGTTGTTGGCTACCCACAGAATTATTCATTAAAATTATTTTGAAGAATATTTTCAGGTAATTTTTCTTTAATTTTTGACAGATTTTCTTGCTAACTTTCAGGTCATTTCTTCTGTTGCGGCTCATTACCTTCCTCCCATGTTTTTGAAGGAAAAATAAAAAAAGCCAATTTGCCCAGGTTTCAAGGGATTAAATAAATCATTTTATTGTATTTCCATTTCATTTTTGTATTTGGGGATTTTCTTGTTAATTTTCAGGTAATGTTTTCTTGTACCTTAGGCAATGAACAAAATACAAAAAAAATGCAAGAACTCATTCTCCCATGTTTTTGAGAGAAATCAAGCTAATTTGCTCATGTTTTTTTAAAGGGTTACAAAAACATTCATATAATATTAAATATTGCTGTCAGGACCAGATGACGCACACCAAGGACGTTTTGTTGCTGCATATTGTCACAGATGGACGTATGTGTTATACATGTGATTTAGCAGGTGATGTCATCGTACAGTCTGCATACATCAGACTTAACATCGTACCCACATTTATTAAGATCCATTTATGTCTTCAGAGCAGCAGACATGGTGGGGAAATCAGAAAATGACCACCGGAGGCTGTGTCCTTGAATGAGTAAACTAAAGGCAAAATGGTGAAAAAGTTTATTTTTTAAAAGTGCTGCCGAGATTTAGTATCACACTTCATATAAACATAAAGTTGGGGGACTTGCAAGAGGCAGATTGTAAAAGAATGGTTGAAATTGCAGCAGCTAAGGCCAAAGGATCCTGAATTTATTGTTTACCTCACAATCATTGAGACGGAGGATCAAATGGCTGCAGCCGGGATAACTTTACAGAGCTGTGAAATAGTTTCTGTGCAGGCTTTTAGTGTCTTTAAACTCAAGGATCCATCAATCAAATAGAACTTTCTGGATTACATTCCATATTCTTTCCACTTCCAGGCAATGGCAATTATTTGTGGCCAAAAATGTACACTGTAAAACTTCAATCTATTATTTGTTGAAATCACTGAACTCAACAGGCTTATATTTGGGACAGGCTTTTTATTCCTTCCACACAAAACTAGCTCAGCAAAGATGGGAAATGCAATCAAATTATCCATCCATCCATTTTCTTCCGCTTATCCGGGGGGGTCGGGTCGCTGGGGGGCAGCAGCCTAAGCAGGGAAACCCAGACTTCCCTCTCCCCGGCCACTTCATCCAGCTCTTCCCGGGGGACCCCGAGGCGTTCCCAGGCCAGCTGAGAGACGTAGTCTCTCCAGCGTGTCCTGGGTCTTCCCCGGGGCCTCCTACCGGTGGGACGTGCCCTGAACACCTCACCAGGGAGGCGTCCTGGAGGCATCCTAATTAGATGCCCGAGCCACCTCATCTGGCTCTTCTCAATGCGGAGGAGCAGCGGCTCTACTCCGAGCTCCTCCCGGATGACCGAGCTTCTCACCCTATCTCTAAGGGAGAGCCCAGCCACCCTACGGAGGAAACTCATTTCGGCCGCTTGTACCCGCGATCTTGTTCTTTCGGTCACTACCCAAAGCTCGTGACCATAGGTGAGGGTAGGAACGAAGATCGACTGGTAAATCGAGAGCTTTGCCTTTCGGCTCAGCTCCCTCTTCACCAAGACAGACCGGTGCAGAGTCCGCATTACTGCAGACGCCGCACCGATCCGCCTGTCGATCTCCCGTTCCATCCTTCCCTCACTCGTGAACAAGACCCCGAGGTACTTAAACTCCTCCACTTGGGGCAGGACTTCATCCCCGATCCGGAGGGGGCACGCCACCCTTTTCCGGCTGAGAACCATGGTCTCGGATTTGGAGGTGCTGATTTTCATTCCAGCCGCTTCACACTCGGCTGCGAACCGATCCAGTGAGAGCTGAAGGTCGCGGCCCGATGAAGCCAACAGGACCACATCATCTGCAAAGAGCAGAGACGTAATCCTGAGGTCACCAAACCGGACCCCCTCAACACCCTGGCTGCGCCTAGAAATTCTGTCCATAAAAGTTATGAACAGAATCGGTGACAAAGGGCAGCCCTGGCGGAGTCCAACCCTCACCGGAAACGAGTTCGACTTACTGCCGGCAATGCGGACCAAGCTCCGGCACCGGTCATACAGGGAACGGACAGCCCGTATCAGGGAGTCCGAAACCCCATATTCCCGGAGAACCCCCCACAGGACTCCCCGAGGGACACGGTCGAATGCCTTCTCCAAGTCCACAAAGCACATGTGGACTGGTTGGGCAAACTCCCAAGCACCCTCAAGGATCCTGCCAAGGGTCCAGAGCTGGTCCACAGTTCCACGACGGGGGGCGAAAACCGCATTGCTCCTCCTGAATCGGGGTTCGACTGTCCGGCGGACCCTCCTCTCTAGTACCCCCGAATAGACCTTACCAGGGAGGCTGAGGAGTGTGATCCCCCTGTAGTTGGAACACACCCTCCGGTCCCCCTTCTTAAAAAGAGGGACCACCACCCCAGTCTGCCAGTCCAAGGGCACTGCCCCCGATGTCCACGCAATGTTGCAGAGTCGTGTCAGCCACGACAGCCCCACAACATCCAGGGCCTTGAGGAACTCCGGGCGGACCTCGTCCACCCCCGGGGCCCTGCCACCGAGGAGCTTTTTGACCACCTCGGTAACCTCAGCCCCAGAGATAGAGGAGCCCACCCCCGGGTCCCCAGGCCCTGCTTCCCCAACGGAAGGCGTGTCGGTGGGATTGAGGAGGTCTTCGAAGTATTCCTTCCACCGATCCACAACGTCCCGAGTCGAGGTCAGCAGCGCCCCGTCGCCACCATACACAGTGTTGACGGAGCACTGTTTCCCCCTCCTGAGACGCCGGATGGTGGTCCAGAACCTCTTCGAAGCCGTCCGGAAGTCGTTTTCCATGGCCTCGCCGAACTCCTCCCATGCCCGGGTTTTCGCCTCGGCGACCGCCGCCGCCGCCGCCGCACTCCGCTTGGCCTGTCGGTACCTGTCTGCTGCCTCCGGAGTCCCACAGGCCAAGAAGGCCCGATAGGACTCCTTCTTCAGCTTGACGGCACCCTTACCGCCGGTGTCCACCAGCGGGTTCGGGTGTTGCCGCCCCGACAGGCACCAACCACCTTACGGCCACAGCACCGGTCGGCCGCCTCAGCAATGGAGGCACGGAACACGGCCCACTCGGACTCAATGTCCCCAGCCTCCCCCGGGACATGGTCGAAGCTCTTCCGGAGGTGGGAGTTGAAGCTCCTTCTGACGGGAGACTCTGCCAGACGTTCCCAGCAGACCCTCACTATGCGTTTGGGTCTGCCAGGTCTGACCGGCGTCCTCCCCCACCATCGGAGCCAACTCACCACCAGGTGGTGATCGGTTGACAGCTCCGCCCCTCTCTTCACCCGAGTGTCCAAGACATACGGCCGCAAGTCCAACGATACGACTACAAAGTCGATCATTGAACTGCGGCCTAGGGTGTCCTGATGCCAAGTGCGCATATGGACACCCTTATGCTTGAACATGGTGTTCGTTATGGACAATCTGTGGCGAGACACAGAAGTCCAATAACAAAACACCACTCGGGTTCAGATCGGGGGGGCCATTCCTCCCGATCACGCCCCTCCAGGTCTCACTGTCGTTGCCAATGTGAGCGTTGAAGTCCCCCAGCAGAATGAGGGAGTCCCCAGAAGGAGCACTCTCCAGCACCCCCCCTCTAAGGACTCCAAAAAGGGTGGATACTCTGAACTGCTGTTTGGACCATAGGCACAAACAACAGTCAGGATCCGTCCCCCAACCCGAAGGCGGAGGGAGGCTACCCTCTCATTCACCGGCGTAAACTCCAACGTGCAGGCACCGAGCGGGGGGCAATAAGTATTGCCACCCCTGCCCGGCGCCTCTCACCAGTGGCAACTCCAGAGTGGAAGAGAGTCCATCCCCTCTCGAGAAGACTGGTTCCGGAGCCCAAGCCATGCGTCGAGGTGAGGCCGACTATATCTAGTCGGAACTTCTCAACCTCGCGCACCCAGCTCAGGCTCCTTCCCCACCAGAGAGGTGACATTCCACGTCCCCAGAGCTAGCTTCTGCAGCCGAGGATCGGACCACCAAGGTCCCCGCCTTCGGCTGCCGCCCAGCTCACATTGCACCCGACCCCTACGGCCCCTCCTACGGGTGGTGAGCCCACGGGAAGGAGGTCCCATGTCACCTCTTCGGGCTGTGCCCGGCCGGGCCCCATGGGTAAAGGCCCGGCCATCGAGCGCTCGCCCCCACCCCCAGGCCTGGCTCCAGGGGGGGGCCCCGGTGACCCACGTCCGGGCGCGAGGGGAACTCAGAACCATTGAGTGATGTCATCATAGGGGTCTCTGGGCAAAATGGCTTTATGTTATTCTATAACTTGAGAAGAAGGTCATGAGCAACAAAAGAAGAAATGACCCAGACAATAGCAAGAAATCTGTGAAAGCTAAAAGAAGATTACCTAAAAAAAAAAAAAGAGGTCAAACAAAAAAAATACAAAGCAAGAAATAACCTGAAAAAAAGCTTAAGAATTCTAATTATTCTGTAAAGTCATTTTAAATGTCTAATTATGATAATTATATAAATATATAGTTCACTGGACATTTTCCCTGGCTTTTTAAAATATAGTCTTCTACATCTACCTATCTCTTTTTGCATGTTTCTTGTTTACTATGGCGATACCATCTTCATTGTTGCTCAGTTGACAGAATGATTGAGTTGTGGAGAATCTCCCCAAGCTAATGTTGTGTGTAGCATGTTCATATTGATAAAAGTTTAAACATATATGCATATTTCATATTTGATCTAAACTGCTAACTAACATTAAGTAAGCCAGCAGGTATCCAACAACACGGCTTCATACATCCAAAGAACTTGTATAAAAATGCATGATAACCAGACCGAGCCTCTAACTGAGTAAGGCCTTTATTTGTTCAAATGTGTCGCCACATTGGGCTAGTAAAAGGGACTGGGATTTAATTTGAAGTTTTACCATAAATCATTGTTGTCAGATCTGTCTGATTCTTCTTCATTCTTCACTAATTTGTCCTCAAACACCGCTCTGGGAATCTGCCCAAGGTGTTATTTTGTTCAGCCACTTTACACACTGAACTGCACTTTATTTCAATAAAACTCACTGAATTGAGCTGAATTAAGGAGAGAGAGAGAGAGAGAGAGAGAGAGAGAGAGAGGATAAAGTATTGTGCTGACACATCGTGTCTAACCAAAATGAGTGAGAGAGAGTTAGAGAGTCATCCATTAACATTTACAGTTTTGAGCATCATAGAGTGTAATCGTCTCCCTCTCCCTCTCTCTCTCTTTTGAGTCCATTCGAGTAACTGCTCTCTTCAGGCCACATTAATCTGTGTAATTAGGTTTGAGGCCAGTTTTTTACTTCCTTTCCTCTCCTCATCTTTTCTATCCTTCTCTGACTTCCTCTTCGTCCTTCCTCTTTCAAATCTGCTCATCTCCCCCTCACATTTAACCATCCATCCGTCTATACAACCATCCATCTATCCATCCATCCATCCATCCATCCTATAGTTAACCCCAGGCCAGACAAAGGGCTGAGCGTACCGATGGTTTCAAAATGTTTTCATTGTCTTTTACTATCACCATTTTCCTCACAACCATGTCCAAAACACTCCTTTCTTTCCTTTTACTGTAACTAGCTTTTAGAAACGGAGTTTTCCCGGATCCTGGCTGCAGTCTTGGCTGCGCCTGATTGTGGGTGATGGCTGTGCCGGTGCTGTGACTCTGCCTTTGATCGTGCTTGTTCTGTGGTTGTACTTATACCGTACCTCCATGCGCCCTGATCATGATCTTGGTTTTGCCATTGCTGTGGTCCTGCCTGAAGCTACGCCTGTGTTGTGGGTCCTGGTTGCGCCGATGCCGTGATCCTGCTTGATGCAACACCCACAATATTATCATAGAGTGCATTTAGTAATTTTACACCTGTCGTTATTGTAATATGACATGCATCTGTTTCCATTATTGCTGTGCCTCTCCCCCCCTCTCTTCCCCTCTCTCTTTCTCTTTCCTTTTTGTCATAATTGTAATTTAATTGTTATTTATGGCATCTATTGCACGTCTGTCCGTCCTGGAAGAGGGATCCCTCATCATTCTGCCGCTCTTCCTGAGGTTTTTTCTTTTTTTTCCCCCCATTACAGGGGTTCTTTTTTGGGAGTTTTTCCTGAGGTGATGTGCGGGTCTAAGGGCAGAGGGATGTCGTATGTTGTTAAGCAATCTGAGGCAAACCGTGTTTTGTGAAAATGGGCTTTATAAAATAAAATTGACTTGACTCACTGATGACACACACACACAAATAACTCAAATCAGCTCTTACATATGTGAAACGTCACAATAAACCATGTAAATACACAAGCAAATGCTCATCTATTTACACAAGTGAAACAAGCATATCGGCATCAGTAATGTTAATGTTAACAATGTACATAAGCAGCTATTTTTAAAATTAATGCTGCAACAGTGATACACTTAATTTTACACTAAATTACCACAATGTCAATTAAAGCACACACACACAAAAACCTAAAACATATTATAGCACATCTTGTTCCTGATCCAGCCTGGTGCTTATTTCAGTAAGAAACAGCTAGAAACTTCCTTGCAATCATTTCAGTGTTGCCCTCCATTTTATGTAGATGTTTGTGCCATAATGACCCGTTTCTGTGCCGGGACTGCTTCAAAATAAAGTACCGGAAAGTAACAAACAGGAATAGGACTTAAATTAATAGGTAAGAACTCTTTTTAGCTTTAACTTTACCTTATTTAAAGAAATGCTTCACCTATTAAGGGTCATTTACACATCTATCTATCCATCATCCATCTGTCTGTTCATCCATCCATCCATATCCACCCGTCCGTCCAGTGATCCATCCATCCATCCATCTATCTATCTCTCTATCTCCCGAAACTACCTTCTCTTTTCTCCAATTTTTACTTCCTCTTTCAATCTTCATCTTTCTATATGAATCCTGGTCTCTGTTTTTCAGTCTGCAAATCTCTCAAGCTTCATTCAGACACATAACCTGAGGAGGACTCACTTCAATAATTCATGTTAGAAAGAAACAAGGAACAAGACTAAGAGTCTGCAGCCAGTGTGAAATGCTAATGTCAGCATGCTAACGTGCTCACAATGCTAACAAGCTGCTGTTCAGCAGGTAAAATTTATATAATTATATATATATATATATATATATATATATATATATATATATATATATATATATATATATATATATATATACACACACACACACACACACACACAGCATATATATATATATATATATATATTATATATATATATATATATATACACACACATATACATATATAATGTATATATATCATAAAGCGATGTGCTATATTGATATCTTAAATCTTATAACTGTTAAACATCTTCAAAACAAACACTAGAAGGTATTAAAATCAGGTTTGAGACTTTAACTGCCTGCTTTAATAAATGGCTTGTTTTCAATGACTGTATTTCTGAAGAGAAAGTTGAGTTTTTTCCCCATTCACCTAATACAGAGTTTTCTCTGAGTTTAGCGGTGATTAAGAAAACCACAACTCACTGTCTCTTAAGTCATGGCAGTTTGGTAACCTGGGGAAGAGGGTCAGTCTGTCATCACTGCATAAATCAAACACACGTGGATGTTGTGACCTTTGTGTTCTGTAATCAGGAGTGCTGCAGTATTTTTTCCTCACTGGAGCAATGGAGGAAGAGCTCCAAAATTTTAAAGTAGATCTAATATGGCAAATCAACTCATCAGTAGGCAAAACTTAAGCTAGGAGTCAGAACATCTAAAAAAGGTTATGTAAAAAAAATTACAGGAGCTGCTACATGAAAGGTAGGAGAATTTCAAGCTATCAGAACCAGAGAAATTTCCCCCCCTTAGCAAGAATAGAGAAACTAAGCGGGTTCCCATTACAGATTTGCGCAAAACTAAATTATATTTTTGAAATGTTGACAAGAAACAACTACGAGATGACTGTGTTTCCTCTGGTGATAGCATTTTATGAAGCATGGCGATGGATGTTCAAAACATCAGCAGCTGTATTTCTATGCAGCCACCACACTAGCCGTCATTATTTCCAATCCAAGGCGACATTATGTGTTATGCGAGCAATAATGGAAAGGCGAGCCCCTTACACGTGGGAGTTGCCACGTATAAGGGATTTCTGGGAGGTGATAGTCCATGATTTCACAGAGGAATTGTGGATTCAACACTTCGGATGATCCGCTCAACTTTTGAACAGTTATGTGATGCAATAACAGCTCTTGTAGCTCCTGCTGCATCATGAGGGAGCCAGTTACAAGTACATAGCCATGGCATCATGTGACCTAAAAAAGCCAAAAAAGTGTTTCCATTGCAGGTTTGTGAAATGTGGCCTTTTTGAATCTGCTGAAGTACCACCTCATGCAAGTGTAAAAGTTTTTTTGCTATAAATGGGAGGTTTTTTTTTTTAATTGACCAGTTTCCATTAGGTGTTTTTTTTAGATTAGCAATTTCAGTTTGCGCAATTTGAGGGTTAATGGAAAGCTCGATGGTGCACAGAAAATCAGCTTTGGTGCATGTAGATGTGGCTGTAATGTCTCAGATACCAGTGAGAAAAGGGGAATTAGTCTGTGTTTACTGTTCTTCTGTCTCTCTCTCTCTGTCTCTTATTGTCTTCATCTGTCTGTCCGTCTGTGTATCTCTTTGTGTTGCTGAATCATGGCAGAGCTGCAGGCGCTGACATGACAGTCAGTCTGGTAGCACTCAGACACAAGTCCTGCTGGCTGCTCAGCGTCTGTGTGTGTGTGTGTGTTTTGTGTTTTATATCTGTGCTGACTAGCCCTGTCTGCTGTCCTTTTCCTCTTTGGGTCACATTCCCAAACAGTCTGTAAACTGCTGCTGGAGGACAGACCAAGACAAGATGATTAGAGACAAAAAATAATAATTTAGTTTGTTTCTTGAACGATGTATAAAATTACAGGCCTCTTTTTCTGCATCATACAGCCTCATACCCAATAAGCTGTTGTGTGGTATTAGCCCTTATGAGACTAAAGATCGTACTAGTCCTGGGGTTTGAATTTTGGTGGTGGACAGA
The DNA here is from genome assembly GCF_008729295.1 of Plectropomus leopardus. NCBI lineage: Eukaryota > Metazoa > Chordata > Actinopteri > Perciformes > Serranidae > Plectropomus > Plectropomus leopardus. The sequence goes on from NC_056467.1 coordinate 33,236,405, forward strand.
TTGTGGCTTTAGGTCCATTTGACTGTCTAGACTAAGAGGACACAAATGTGAAAAGCAAGAAAATTACTAAAACTGTGGCCCCTGGTGGTAACTTAGTCAGACTGAGTGTGTCGATCCTGATATTTGTCTCACAAATCTCTCTGTTGGGATGTTTGTTCAAAACAGAAAACTTTCATATTTGTACATGAATAAAAGAAAATAATGACTCAAATGTTTCCAAACATCATTCTTGAGCGTGTGTTCATGTGCAGCCAGGGGGAAAAAAAAAAACATGTTCAATTCTTCTAAGATACAAGGGTTGGTTAATGTTCCAACTCTTTCAGCCCCAGTCAATTGTGGTCATGAGTTTTGCCAAAATGAGTCTCCTTCATGGATGTTTTGTCTGACTAGGAACATCTGGCCAGGTTGTGTCCTGTACACCTCCCTATGGAGGTATTACAGATGCAATCTGGCCTGTGAGCGTCTCAGGATTCCTTTGGAGGACTTTGAGGTTGTGGCTGTGGGGGAGGATGTCTGGGCGACCTTGTTTAGCCTGTGTTGTTGAATGGAAACAACTCACGCTACATCATATGCTCTGATTATTACTGCTCACAGACTAGTCTCTTCTTCAGGGTGTCCAAGTATTGCTGCATTCATGTGATGTTGGAAAGGTCGGAGTTTCCGAGTTGGGAAGCCGTTCTTCCAACTTGTGTTCATGTGCTTTGTAAAGTAGGAACGACATGGAAGCTACAAAGATGGGGTGCATTTTAATGCTAAGAGTGTTTTAAACAAGAGGTTGATATCTGTTTCCAGTTTATTGATATACATATATATATATTTTTTTATATTTTTTTGGCATTTTTGCCTTTATTAGATAGGAGAGAGTGATAGCGTGAAAGGGGAAGACATGCAGCAAAGGGCCGCGAGCCGGAATCAAACACACGGCAACTGCAGCAAGGACACTGCCTCCACACATGGGGCACCCGCCCCATCCACCAAGCTACCAGACGCCCCGTTTATTGATATTTTTGTATAATATTTCATTATATATATATATTACATATAATTTTTGTTTGTTGAGCCTGACATTAACATTTTACTTCTGGCAATTGTATTTAGGCTTCAAAAATCATAAAAGTGGTGTTCATTCTTGAAGAATATCTCTATAGGTGAACACAGCAAAACCTATCTTATAAGTATCATAAACATTTGCCACAGAGCTTGTTTTCTGCAGTAATCCAAAATCAAATAGAAAAATCCTGTTGGCTTTTTGTGGAAGGCACCAGGGCAAAGCCAACTTCTGCATAAGGTGTCAGAAAATGTTCGACCCTGGGTTGCTCTATTTGGAGGGGCTCCATTTAGCAACTTTTGTAACTTTCCAAACTGGCAAACTGACAATTTTTACTCAGTTTCACTCTTTGTAGAGCGACTTCTGTCACTTTGTTTGTGAACCACTGAGTACGACATAATGAATGCCTTTCAAGAGAGACTACCTGAAACTGTGTGGCGTTAATTCTACTTGCGCATTCATCTGTTTTTGCTCCTGTCAGTTTAATTGTTGTCACAAAGTCTGTAGAAACTAGTTGGTTTTAGCAATACCTCAGAAATTTAACACCAGTCTGCAGGGCATGCTTCCCATTCACCATGCCGAGGACAACCATGATCCTGTTGTAGCCAACATGTTGCTAATTCTGTCCAACAATGACCCCAACATGGAGCGGCTGTGGAACCAACACACAGTGACACTATTCACTCTCTCTGCTCTGTCAAAGCCTCCCCCGTCCTCTCTCTCTCTCTCTCTCTACCCATCCCTCCGGTCCCTCTCTTCCTCCATAATCCCATTATGTGTAGCAATGACCTGTCAGTGTCAATCAGTGTTGTTGTCATGCCAACCTCCCGCCAAGGGCTTGCCCCTGGGCTCTCGGCCAATGGGAACCCTCCCTGCTGCTGATTAGCCAGTGGTGATCTCGTTAGGAAGGCCCCGCCCACTCCAGGGGGTAAACAGGGAGGGTGGAGGGGTGGTGAGTGATGGGCAGGTGGAGGGGCAGATACAAGGAAAGAATAGGAGGATTTTCAGATGATGTAACACACCTTCTGGCGGCCATGTTGGTAGTCCTGCGTGGGCCACGACTGACTGAAGCAAACTTTTTTTATCAATTATTACGTTTACGTGTGCAAAATATTCCCGATTTTTCCCCTTTTTCTGAAAAAGACATTGGGCCTCATTCACAAACAGTGCATACGCACAAATCTGTGTTTAAACTGTGCGTACTCATGTTTTACGCACAAATCAATATTTTCTTACCTGAATTTGCTCAAACTTAGAATTACCTCAGACCATGCGTACACATAAGTGATGATGGCTTGGCTGTCCAAGAAGATGTAAACACTGTTTTTCTTCTTTTCCGCCGGTGGCGCACTTGTTCCACTGTATGAACAAAGCCTCCCTCTTTCATTTCTTAAACATCTGTCTTGAAATGGTTGGTGTTGTGATATTTGCACAAAAACTTGTTGATAAAAAAGTCTTTCTTAATGTTTAAAACTCGGTGTGTTTCTCCTTCTCACCAAAAATATGTCCTTTTCTTTTGGGCTGGGTTTATGTACGTTGTATGTATGTACGAGGGAGGAGCTGTGGAGGAGCGATGGGTGGATCTGACTCACAGACTTTAGTGAGGCCTTACAGACAGCCTGTCACTCAAGCGGCCCCACCTTCAAATATGCGGAACGTTGGGCCTTAATAAAATGTTAAGGTTTGGTAATGAAAAAAAAAATCATGCCCTGTACAGTTTTCATGAATGTTGAAATTAGCTCTAGAGACCGAAACTGTTCTTTATGTTCCAGGCTGCAAACATGTTTATTTCTACTGTTGGGCAATTTAACATGGGGGTTTGTGGGGATTGACTCGCTTGGAGCCAGCCTCAAGTGGATGTGAGAGGAACTGCAGGTTTGTGTCCGGTGTGTGTTGGTAAATAATGAAACAGTAAACAAGTTTAAAAATGCACCCTTAACCTTCTGAGGCCAAAAACAATTACATTTGAAAGCACTACACTATGACATTCACAAATTGTATCCTTCCTTTCTTACTTTTATTCCTTTTATTATTGACATAAATATGAAGGGAAGGTGGATTTGCCCTTTAAGGTGAGATTAGAGGCAGAGAGAGTAGAGGGGGGTCTTAGTGTTTCTTAGGAAAGTTTTAACCTGAACCATTTAACACCTGCTTTAACACCAGCAGGCTTATTTGGAGTAAATTACCCATAATCCATGTTTAAGTGTAACCTTTGCTCTTAAGCTTAGCCCCTCAATTTTTGCTTCACCTTTGACCTCTCTTAGTAAAAAGGTTAATTAATGACCCAGTGTCTGCTGCCCTGTTCGACTTCTTTTACCACCTGTCACTACTTTCACAGATCTTACCTTTCTCCAGACCACTTTCTATTCCAGAGAAAAACTCTGCATTACTCTGCAACAGGATTTATTCAGTGGTAATTTCTGAAATTAATCTTTGCATAAAAAATATCAGTTTTTTTCACTTCAAATTAAGTTTTAGGTGAGTTAAAAATTGGACCAACTTCTGGAAGAGGAACCTGAAATTGACCCATCTGATTTTATTTTTATTTTAATCTTACTAACCCTTTGAAACCTGGGAAAATTTGCTTGATTTCTTTGAATGATATGAGAGGAAGGCAATGAGCAACTTAAGGAGAGATAACCTAAAAATTTGCAGGAAAATACTTTTTAAAAGTACAAAAAAAATACTTGAAAATTAGCAAAAACAGTGAATAGCAATTACAACAAAAAATGGGAAAGTTTTAAAAAAGGAACTGACCTCACAAAAAAGTGTAAAATATAAGAATCCTCTAAGATAATTAAAAAATATAAAATTCTGATGATTAGAAATATAGTTTAGGCTTAAAATTTCTTGCAAATTGCAACATTTCTGCTCCTTGCCTTTTCCTGATGTTTTCCAAAGTAATCAAACCAATTTTCTCAAGGTTCAAAGGTTTAAATACTTATGAAAGGTGTCTGAATTGAGCACATGAAAACTGATGTCGATCCAGGTTTCAAAGGGTTAATACAGATACAGATAGGAGGTTGCGTTTTGTTTAAGTGATACTTTGAGCAAAAGGCATGAGGTCATTAGACAGCAATTGTTGGTATATCTCTGAGGTTGCTGTGATGTATTGCATGTTGCTAAATAAATGTTTAAAGAGATAAATAAATAAATATACATACTATACCATGACTTCTTTTGACATATTATACTATGACTTCTTTCACATACTATACAATGATTTCTCTCCGACATATTATACTATGACTTTTTTTCACTTTTTTAAACATGTTACACAGTGACTCTTTTTCAACATATTATACATGCTTTGATTTATTATGACATGACATATTATTCTATTATTATTTAACAAACTATACTTGACTTTTCTCCTGATTTTAGCTAAAATTACATTTTTTGAATTAAAAATGTTTATAGTACATATGATTTAAATTAAAATCCACAAAAAGAAGAAAAGCCACAGTATAATATAGTATAATATATTGAAAATTATACAGTTTTTTCTAATGTGATGATTTTTTTTTTTTATCTGCAGAATCTACTTCATAGAAATGAAGAAATGACTGGAAGGTGGTTTGGTCCTCTGCTTTGTCTTATCCTGACCTAAAGTCCTCTCATGTCTTTATCCTCCACGCCTGTAAACTCTCTGATCCTGGATCACCTTCACTCCTTACCTCCTCACCTACTCAGGGCACTAAAGAGCTTGTGTGTCCAATACTATAGTGCCTCTCTCTGTTAACCTGTAGTAACCCTGGCTCAGGTGGGGGTCATTGTCTGCTATAAATGGCTCTGGCTGCACTAAGCTGCCAGAGGGTGGAGGCTGAGTGGAGCAGGGGAGGACAGAGGCCTGAAGACGACAGAAAAAAACAGCCTGACAGAACAGACAGGTTTGTATTGCTCCTGTCATGGGTTTTGAGACTTACAGTATTCAACCAAGCTTAACATGCATAACAGTAAACATAGACCTCTTTCACTTTTCACCAGGGTATCTTAGATGTTACAGCCACATCAATGAAATTCTAATGGAAACACGTCAGTTTTTTTATGCTCACATGAGATGGTATTTCAAGTGATTCAAAAAAGCAGTCTTTTGCAAAACTGCATTTTTTGGTTTTTTCACATGATGCTATGGCTATGTGCTTCTCAGTAGGAACTGGCTCCCTCATGATGCAGCAGGAGCGACAAGAGGTGTTATTGCATCACATAACTCTCTAAAAGTTGAGCGGATCATCTGGGTGTTTTAAATCCATAATTCCTCTGTGAAATTGTGGACTATCACATCTCAGAAATCCCTCATACGTGGCAGCGTACAAGGGGCTTTCCTTTCCATTATCGCTCACATAACACGGCTACAAGGCCTTGGATTTTTTTTTCTTTCAAATAAGGATATCTGTCATTGATTAAAAAAAAAGTCTTAAAGAACCATAAGAACATATTTGCTTGTTTTAACCAACTTAATTTTCTTCTAATAATGTCACATTACAGATAAAAATGTCCATTTTCATCCCAGGAAGCCTTTGGTTTCAGTTACAGTATTATACAGTCAGTATCCAGGCTCAGTGTGGCGTCCTGATTTGGCTTCTAAATCTGCCCTGCTGTCTAACCGGTGGCAGTGTATCAGGTCATGTTTACTGCCGTCAGATTAGCTCGCAGTGGCCTGAAGTGTACAGCTGACTGCTGGCGAGCTAACAAAGTGTTTACTCCGTCCAGATCAACAACAACAGCTTCCTCCTGCCAACTGGAGTCATCAAGGTTTATTCAGCTTGCTTAAGGACACTATGGTGATGTGGAGGTATCAGGAAGTGGCGTTTGTCTTGTGTCTGTGTTGAGGTCCTCAGCAGGTTACTTGTGATCTAATGTAATCCTTCCACCCATCAGTCAGTGTTCTGTCTTCAGGAGGTGAAACTCAGTCCCAGCATGCAGCTACAGCTAATATCCTTGCTTTGGCTTTTTATGTCTGCACAAAAGCATGTTTTTGTGCAACTAAAGTGAGGAGAAAATCTGCATTGCGTTTGATCCGAATACATCAAAAGTTCTGATATCATCCCAAACAGACACGTAGAAAACTTAATTTAATGCACATGAAGTCTTTCAAAACAAACCTGGTCTGGACTACTTTATGTCTAGAGTTTCGCATTGAAATTGGCTAAAAAGCACCTTTCAATACAGTCAATAGTCAACGTATGAGTGATACATATTCCTGAGTGAAGAGATAAATCATGAATGCAAACTTTTAGATCCATAATGATGCATTAGTAATGCCACCAAACGAAGTTGTGCATTTACAGAAGCATCATTTACAGTGATGTGATCATGTTCACATCACTAGATTCCAGCTATTTGCTGTACTTCACTACGGACTAAGTCAGCAGTTACCGCCCTCCCCAGATAGTAAGCACAGCTGTTAACCTTTTGAACCATGTGCAAATTGGTTTTATTTCTTTCAAAATTACTGGGAAAAAAAGCAATTAGCAACTTGGTGAAAATTATACCATTAATTTCAATAAATGAGTAGATTTTGATTTTTTTTTAGGGGAAAAAATCTAAAAAACTATGTTTATAATCATAACAATTCAGTATTTATTTTTTAAATCACTTTTTCAGGTAATATACTTTTTTATTTTCATTTTTTAACTTTCAAGTACAATGTAAAAGGTAGATTTATTGTCAGTTTTCTTAAACATGGTTTAAGATGAAATGAAATTGAAGTTGCTCCTAAATCCTGCTACATCTTTTGGCGTCGAAGGAGGAGTTGAGGAGTTTCACCCCTGGGGAAAGAAGCTGCTCCGTAGTCTGGTGATTCGGCTGGGGATACTTCTGTATCTTTTTGCAGATGGCAGCAGGGTGAACAGACTGTGGCTGTGGTGGCTGCTGTCTTTCAGTATCCTTTGGGCTCTTTGCAGACACCTCACTTCACCGAGGTCACTGATGCTCTGTAGATGGGAACCAGTGATGTTCTGGGCAGTTTTAATCATTTGCTGTAGAGCCTTCCTGTCCTGGGTCGTGCACAAACCATGCCAGTTCTTGATGTTTCCAGTCAGGATGCTTTCTATTGCTCCTCTGTAGAAGTTAACCAGGATCCTGCTCTGGAATTTAGCCTTCCTAAGTTTCCGTAGGAAGTAGAGCCTTTTCAGTACCCGGAAGTGTGATGACCAAGATAGGTTCTCAGTGATCGCAATTCCAAGGAACCTATAGCTGTTCACCTGCTCCACCTCAGCTCCACTGATGTAGACAGGAGTGTGTGTCTTTGCCTCCTTCTTTCTAAAATCAGCAATCAGCTCCTTGGTTTTACTGACGTTGAGCAGTAGGTTGTTCTCTGTGCACCACTCTGCAAAATTGTGTATTTCCTCCCAGTATGAACTCTCATCGTTGTTTGTAATAAGGCCGATGATTATGGTGGTGCCGTCTGCATACTTCATAATAGAGTTCTCCTGATGTCTGGGAGTGCAGTCATGGGTGCACAGAACAGGAGAGGGCTCAGCACACAGCCCTGGGGGGCTCCAGTGTTGAGCACTAATCTAGAGGAGGTGTGACTGCCAACCCGAACTCTCTGGGGTCTGCATGTGAGGAAGTCCAGTGTCCAGGTGCAGAGTCTTGCACTGAAGCCCAGAGTGTTAAGTTTATCAACCAGCTTCATAGGTGAGATTTAGTTGAATGCTGAGCTGAAGTCAACAAACAGCATCCTGATGTCGCTGTTCTTATTCTCCAGGTGAGTGAAGACTGAGTGAAGAGCAGTAGATATGGCATCCTCTGTGGATCTGTTGGTTCTGTGGTTAGAACCAGTTTCTCAAAGCACTTCGTCAGGATGGGGGTAAGAGCCACAGGGTGGTAGTCATTAAGACTAAACACAATGATGATGTCTGTCTTGAGGCAGGAGTCTTGTGAGAACGAAATGTTAAAAATGTCAGTTATAACATTAACAAGGTGATCAGAACAAGTTTTTTGTACTCATCCAGGAATGTTGTCTGAGCCGGCGAACTTGTTTATATTCACTCTCAGCAGGAGTTTTCTCACATCTGCTGTGGTCACTGAGAGTGGCCGGTCCTCTGGAGACGGAGTAGACTTCACAGCTAAGTCTTTAGTGAGGAGGTTAGGGCGAGCATAAAATGTGTTCAGCTCGTTTGGCAGCATGGCTTCACACATGATGGGGGCCCTCCTGCTTTTGTAGCCTGTGACATTTTGAATCACCTGCCACATATCTTTATTGCTGTTGCTGTTGAGGTTTCTCTCCAGTCTCTGCTGATGTCTGCTCTTAGCCTCCTTGATGCCAGCTCTCAGTTATGCTCTGGCGATGATGTATACCTCCTTATCCCCTGACTGAAGGGCAGCTTTTTTTGCTCTGAGAAGAGCCTTCACCTCCCCATTCATCCAGGCTTTCTGGTTGGGGAATGATCTCACCTTCCTTGTGATCACCATGTCATCAGCACATTTGCTGACTCTTTTTGTGTGCTAATTTTCAGGTAATGTATTTATTCACTTCTTGCTAATTTATGGGTGATTTAAAAACCATTTGGAAAATGGCAATGAGCATCTTGAAACTGTAAGAAAGTGCTAGATTTTGATTTTTTTTTTTTTTTTTAAAAGGAGAAAATAAAAGTCTGTCCTTTTACTCTTTTTCTTCTAATTTTCAGGCTTCTTTGGGGTAATCTTTCCCAAAGTCTTGCTAATTTTTGGGTGATTTCTTTTTTTAGTTATCATTGCCTTCTCCCTGTATTTTTTAAAGAAATCAAGCCAATTTGCAGAGGTTTCAAAGAGTTAATTCATTTAAGCTAAAAATCACCCATGTTTGGTGCCTGAAAGTCTGCTGGAAAATCGGTGAAGGGTTGCTATAAAACACCCACATTAGGTGGATTAAAACCAGCTTAAAAAACAGTGCAGTGGCTGCAAAAACAACGGCCACTGCAAAATTCCAGTGTTTGGTAAATACAAAGCTGCTGGAAAGACATAGATATTTGCTATAAAACAGCCACATTTGGTGACTAAAAAGTTGCTGAAACAAAAATGGTGTGTTCCCTCAAAAACACCTATGTTTGGCCGCTGGAAAAACAATGATGGATCGCAAGAGCACCTACATTTGGGGACTAAAGAGCAGTTGTAAAAACTGCAATGGCTTGCTAAAAAAACACAGGTCTTGTTGTTTGTTGCTGTTGAACAGTGCAGGCATCTCCTGATGACAAAATCAGCTCATACACGGTGTAGAAACGTCGATATGACACATATAAAACATGCAAATGTAACGTTTTTTCAGTTTGCTGTAAATGCAGAAAGCCAACATTTTCCTCTGTTAACTGAGCAACATTTCAGACAGCCTTGCTCTAAATGCAGTTATCCTGATGACGGTCAGCTAATTGGAGTAAGGCTAATCACACTAAGGATCACTTTCAGATACAATCCTTGTATCGCCAAACAAAAACCAATCTTTATTCTGTGAATGAACACATACCTTTGCATCTCTCCATAGAGTTTCTTGTTGAATCTAAACACATTTAGACCAAAATGAGTGTGAAAGAACAAAGATGTGTCACGTTAGATTCAGAGTTAGGAGTTTTCCCACACAGCAGCAGAAACACTGACTGTCTTTCATACAGAGAGATAATCTCTTAGTTGACCTCCAGCCAGTGTTTCGGTGTGGCTGATAAACTAACTATGTTAGCTGCAGTCAGCAGTTACAAATGTGGTTAAGAAGGAAGTTTCTCTAACAAACTGTCCAGACATGTTAACTGTGCAATAGCTGCAAGAAATGTCTCAATTTCAAAAGGGGATTCGAAAAAGCTATATTTTGTTGTAAAACTGCAATAGAGCACTTTTTTGTCTTTTCTAGGTCACATGATGCTGTGGCTATGTGCTTGTCAGTAGAAACTGGTTCCCTTGTGATGCAGCAGGCACTACAAGAGGTGTTATTGCGTCATATAACTCTTCAAGTTTAGCGGATCATCCCAAAGTTTGAATCCACAATTCCTCTGTGAAATCGTGGACTATCACCTCCCAGAAATCCCTCATATGTGGCCGCTCCCACGTATAAGGGGCTTGCCTTTCCATAACCCTCCATAACACGTCTACGTGGCCTTGGATTGTAAATAATGATGGCTAGTGCGGTGGCTGCAACAGAAATAAAGCTGCTAATGTTTTGAACATCCATCGCCATGAATACTGGAATGTTACTGCCAGTCACTCAATCGAAACACAGTCATCTCACAATTGTTATATCCACGTTTGGAAAATATTTCTTAAGTTTTGCACAAATCTGCCTAGTGAGGCTCCAGTTTTTTTGTGCCTGAACCTAACCACATGTCAGCCATAGCTTAAAAGAGTTTTAACGTATCTGCTACTTAATAGCATGCAAATGTAACATATTTGTGGCTCTCAGAAATGCACTATGCCACATTTTTGTCATTTGTTTGAATTTCAAGCAAACAAAACTGCTTCCAGCCTGAAGAAGATATTGAATACAAAATCCTCTTACAACATTGACCACTCAGAAGGTCAGTGTGATATAGAAAGTCAAGAGAAAAATGTGCAAAACAAGCCCTGCTCTCTGGTTGCAAAGTTAATAACAGTGTTTATTAGGCATTTGTACCTACAGACCTTGTGCATCTTTCATGGAGCATGTCAACACAACTAATATGACAGCTTCCTTTCTTTCTGACTCTCTAGCTCTCAAAGGTTGATGGCACAAAATCAGGCATTAATGCAAAAGCTCTGCACATACTGCAAATGCTTGTGTAACCACACCCTGGTCAAAACACTGCTGCCGATTGATGCACATCAATGCAAAAGATCTGAAGCATCCCTCTGCTGAGCGCCTGTACGTGTTGGGACGGAGTGCAGCCACAGGTCTGATGTCGACAGGGTCAAATTCCTGCAGTCCGCAGCTTTAAAAGTGAGCTGCCTCTCCTGACACCGTTCAGAAAGACTGAGAACACAGATTCATTCTCCACTGTCGCTCCAACTCCTACTGAGATCTGTCCCAGAGAGACAGACCTACTACTGCACATACACTATACGCACAAGCGCACATGCGCGCACACACGCACACACACACACACACACATGCAGCTTTCATCTCCAAGTGTGAGCTCTATATTCTGTTCAACTGGGACAGTGAGGTCTTAACTAGACTGGCCTAAAAACACTGTTTTCTCTCTTTCTCTGCTTCTCTTCACACTTCCCTTTTTCTTTTCATCTTGCTGAGCCGAGCTGTGTGATCTGACAGGAGGCAGCTCCAAGTGTGTTACACACTATCAGTGCATGTGCATTGTGCGTGTGTGTGTGTGTGTGTGCGTGTGTGTGTGTGTGTGTGTGCGCGCGTACTTAGGTGAGAACACTGGTTTTATTCTGCCAAAGTGAGAACATTTTTTTGGCAAAGTGGGGGCATTTTAAAGAAATTTTGGTTCAAGGATATTTTGAGTTTAGTAAGGTGGACTGGACATGCTACTTTCATGCCATGTTTTGCAAAGTGAGGGAGGGTATTTTGGTGAAATGAGGACATTTAGGGTAGTAAGGATCTGACATGCACAGTATTAGATTTTTGCCAATATCTGATATGCCCATATATAGCAACTCATTTGGCCGATAACTGATACCATTATCAAAATAGCCACTTTTTTACCTGCCTAATTTTAGTGATCATCAAGTCTCATAGTGGAATTAACATCATATTTATTATATTACGTTGTTACCAGCAGCGCTTTTACCTGACGCTGTCCTTCAGTATTTAATGTGCACTTGACTGGTCCCAGTTCTGAAGTGACACCACCCAACAAAAACAACAGCACCCATTCTATCCAGCCGCATTCTTGGTGGACGCAGAAAGTGGCTTTTGGTGTCACACTTGTACACCAAAACCACTGATAGAACAGAAGTCTTTCTACGGTGTAACTGTCAGCTGTAGTTGGACAGGGAGAGGGAGACAGAGTTAGCACATGAAGCAGCTTTTATATCCCGGAGGTGAACCAGGTGAAGTGGATCAGGCTGACGACCCTAATGGAGGGACAGTGGGATGAGTGTCACACTCAGTTATACACTGTCTGTGTGTCTTCAAGACAGGCAGTCTCTGAGTGAGTGTGTTTTCATGTGACCAGCCATTTGTGTATGTGTGCATGTGGGTGTAATTGCTTGGTGTCCGCGGTCCCTGGAGTGCACTCCACTCGTCAATAGAGAGCATAATGTTGTGAGTTTACCCATAATGCCCCAGGGGATTGGCGGTTGAGTGAGCTCATTGCGGTTTGACTGGTGGACTGAGTGGACACTTGGGACGAGACACAGAGAGAGAGAGATAGTGATGTATTTGTTCAGTCTATGTTGAGCGGCTGAGCTCGACTACGCAAACATGTTTTATCTGAAGAAAAAAAGAAGATGACTTTTCATTGGGCAGAGACAACAGCCTAGCCATGTATGTACACTGAACAGAAATTTAAATGCAACACTTATTTTTGCTTCCATTTTTTCTCCCAAGATCTAAGACTTTTTTTATGCACTCAGTAGATATATTTCTCTCAGTTCTTTTTTATCTGTGTTAGTGAGTACTTTTACTTTTCCAAGACAGTCCATCCACCTGACAGAATAATACAATGCATTTTTTTATGCTTTGGTGGCTGTGGGATCAAAAATGTCAGTTTGAATGGGTTTCTATGGAGCATTTTTTGCACTTAACAGTATGAATGTAACAATTTTGTTTCCACAGTGTATAAACAAAAATACACAATCCTGCCAAAATTTCTGCCATATGTATGAACACAGTCAAAATTATCAATAAATAAAGAATGAAAAGTGCATAAATTGCACCTAAAAGTCCCAAAGAGTTGAATTAAGTGGCTCTTCCTTCAGTCAAAACAAACATTACCTCTGAACATAATCAAGGGAACTGTCCATCTACAACATAAAAGAGAAAAAATATCAGTATAGAAATAATTGGGGTGTATTTGTCTTTAAAGAGGAGACCACCCCAGATGTACTGTGTTTGGCTCTGCACTCAAACAGAACTGCAGCGTGGCTCAGGTGTCCCCTGCTGTGAGGAAGCAGTGGAGGCACACGTGTTCATGACTTGGATTAAAGCAGGTTATACCAGAGGCAGTGAGAAAATTGCTCCAGACATTTAAAAGAATTCACTTTTTAGTGTAACTGTTGGTCTAGACATTTATTGACATGCAAATCAGCCAATCAATGCTCTCTGGGGCTGGTTGCTGATAGCTGCTAGTGCCTCAGTCAGACACATATTGAACATATCTGCGGATGTTTAGGTGATGATGTCACTCACCGTGTCTCCCAAATCACAGCGCTGAGTAGGATTGACCGATATCTAATACGTCAATATTTCACAGGGCTAAGTGCTGAAAAGCAACAGGAAACACATCAAGGACAAACACATACAAAAAAACTACATTTGGTGCCTAAAAACTGCCAGAAACACAGTCAGGGTTCACTAATAAAACATCCATGTCTGGTGCCTAGAAACACAGGAAACACAGCGACCTATAACACTCGTGTTTGGTGCCCAAAAACACAGAAAACACAGTGACAGCTCCCAAAAAAACCATGTTAGGTGCCTAACAAGACAGAAAACACAGCAACATGTCCCTAAAAAACTATGTTAGGTGCCTAAAATCACAAGAAACACAGTGACAGGTCCCTAAAAAAACACCAACAACAGTTTCATGCCTAAAAAAACAGGAAACATAGCGACAGTTCCCAAAAAAACACCTGTGTTTGGTGTCTAAAAACAAAGTGAGCACAGTGTCAGGTCCCTAAAAATGCATTTGTGTTTTGTGTGTTAAACTAAAGTGCAGCAGACTTTCTTTTCTCTTGGCATACAGACAGAAAACATAAGTGTTTTAGTTACTCAGTTAGCGTGACGAGAAAACCCATCAAGAACTTTAAAATAATGTAAAAGGACATGACCCCAGCCTCCAGGCGTGTGTCGCTGCGGGTGCTAACATTAGCCAGCTTCAGCTCCCTTATAATACCAACACTGATCACTTTCCTGGGATCTTTAATACAGATAAATGCATCCACCAACTGCCTAATAATAGTGCTCAGCCTATAAACACACCAATTAACATGGCATTACCTGCGCCCATCTGTAGGATGGGACAGGTGTGTGTGTGCGTGTGTGTGTGTGTGTGTGTGTGTGTGTGTGTGTGTGTGTGAGGTCTGTCTCGGCAGTGTAGTGTGCAGTAAAGTCGGGATTTTCCCCCGGCTAATGGCTTTGGATTGGAGCCCGCAGTGACAGTACTGACTGACTGACCAACCGGCTGCTGTGTAAAGAAGCCTGGTTCACTGCCAAGTCAACACATACACACGCGCGCGCACGCAGACGGCCAAGACAGGAAGCTGAGGGTGGGAAGAGAGAGAGTATGTGTGTGTGACAGGAAGCTGAGGTTGTTTGGAAATTAAAAGTGACGTGCTGCATCCAGAGCATAAAAACGGGACGATGTCGATGTTTTTGCTACTTAATTATTTAAAATGATGCTCTGAGGCGATCAATACAAGAGCAGACTGACTGGAATATTTAACAAGCTGATGCCAGAAGCTTAAAGTGCTCCATGTAGCCGTTTAAACCTCCTAAAAACCTCCATTCTGACCTTAAATTTTCCCTTAGTTTCTTGCAGTTTGGAAAACATTTTGTCACAATGAGTAGCAGTTTTACATTGTGTATTTTCTGTATCTTTACCGCTGCAACATCTAATATAAACTCTCTGAACACATTCCCCCCAAAATTGAGCCTGACATATTTGGTATCTTTGGAAACTTCAGTGTTCTTGAGAGGCACAGACAGAGCCGACCCGACCTCCCCTGAGACTTTGAACAGAGAGATTAAAAAATACCAAGGCAAAGTGTGAAAATTAAAAAGTCAAGACGGGGAGATAAATGAGGAGGCAGTGGGATCTCATCACTCAGGACACATCCAGAGGTGGAAGAGGACACAATTCATGACATGTCAGGAATGACAATTGGACCCTAACTGCATTTAAGAACCCCCTAATCCAGTTTGGCTGTGTTTTATTGCTTAAAGCTTTGGGTTTGTGCCAGGTTTTCCAAATGCAATTTATTCAAATTTCACCCTTCTTCTCTCTCTGAGTCCCTCAGTCAAGATGATGTGGTTTTGTCTTTATTTTAGGCCTGTATTCTGTAATTGAAAGTTAATTTTCTTATAGACAACCTTGGGTGACTGACCGTTTTAGGCTCGTCTGTATGTGAACTCACGTCTTTGTTTCTGCTTGTGCAGATTGAGACGTGCACCACGAACGACTCATTTAACATGAGAAACTACTGTAAGAGTACATGGCTGTATGGAAATATTCTGACCGGGTGGGTTTCCATTAACCCTCAAATGCATAAATTGAAATTGCAAATATAAAATGGAAAAACATTAAAAAATGCCAACAAAGGTTTTACATTCACATGAGGTGGTATTTGAGGCAATTTGAAAAAAACATATTGTACAAAAGTGCAAAGGAAAAACTTTTTTGGGTTTTCTAGGTCACATGATGCTGTGGCTATGTGCTTGTAACTGGCTCCCTCATGATGCAGCAGGAGCTACAAGAGCTGTTTTTGCATCACATAACTCTTCAAAAGTTGAACGCGTCATCTGTGAGTTTTGAATTCACAATTCCTCTGTGAAATCGTCAACTATCACCTCCCAAAAAATCGCCCCTCCATGTATAAATAATAACAGTCCCCTGAAAACAGTTTCTGTTGTTGTGTGGTGCTACTTGCAGTTTGTTTCTGTATTTGTTGTTTTCTCTGTTTTGCAGAGTTTTTCCTAAATGCTGCAATTGGCAAAAACAGCCAAAAGACAATTAGGGATGCAGCGTTTGTCAGTTAGGCCCCAAAGCTCTGGAACACACTGCCTATAAACATCAGAGAGGCCACCTCACTAAATCAGAAAACTAAAAACGTATCTCTTCACTTTAGCCTTTAACTAGCTCTGACTTAACTGCTTTGCATTTTTTTCGCATTTACTCACTGCTGCACCTCTTTAAAATGTTGTATATTCCTCAATTTTATGCAATTTACCCACTTCATTTTTATCTTAATTTTTATTTATATTATCTTAATGGGTTATATTTTCCATCTTATGTTATGCATCCTGTCAGCTCTATTTTTTATCTTTATTTTTATCTTGCTTTTGCTGCTATTATCAAGTGGGTTTTATCCATGTGAAGATGAATTCTATGTGTACTATTCTGATCTTATTTTATTTTTACACGCAGGTTTTCATTATGTCTTTTTGTCTTTTGACGTGAAGCATTTGCTGCATGTAATTTCTTTCTGGTAAAACACATTGGGCGGAATTTCCTGTATGAAAATAAAGTTGTTTATTATTATTATTATTATTATTATTATTATTATCATTATTATTATTATTACAGTTAATGTGCTGTGAAATTTATGATTTAAGATGTTTTCTTAATTTGCAGTGCACTGAGCTGTCAGTGCCGGCGTGATTTTGAGCTAGTATGACCACAGATGAAGACAGGATGTTAACATCACATAGAGAGTGATTCTCATTCAGCTCCCTGGGGGTGAAAGGTCAAACCTGCCTTGGAGCCTCAGTAGATTAGGACTGACCCGACTCGCCACTCCCTCGGGTCCAATCACTCAGTCTGGAGGAAAAGTGTGCCGCATGAGATTCGTCCACCTCAGCAGATCTCCAGCGTCCATGCCTCCAAGAAGAGTTCTCAGGTGATGTAACCTCTCATCTTGTTACCCTGTGCAACCAATCACAAATCACCAGTTTATCCTGGAAATGCTTTCTGTTTTTCATCCTTTTAAACAGTTTAACTTCACTCCGACGGTGTCTGCATGCTCTGTTCTCAAGATTCTTGTCAATTAGAGCTACATTTAGATACACTGAAAAAGTGTTACAGAGTTACAGTTGGTTAAATCTAAAACCTAGAAACAAACACTGTCAAATCTGAAAGATCAGTTTTTATGATTAAAAAAATCATCTTCATCACCAAAAAAAGTCAAATAACAAAACTGCTGAAAAAAAAAAAACAATACCTGGGCTTACACCCAGGCTACAAAAAACTTGTTTGCCACAATAAATGTTGGTGATGTACATTTCTGTTACATTTGTTCCTTTCACATGAAGCCTCTTGGCCAGGTCGCTTTTGAAAAAAAGATTTTATATCTCAATAAGATTTACCTGGTTAAATAAAGGTTAAATTAATGTTAGTAATGCTGTTGAAACACAATTGGGAATTGACTGTGACTTCTCCTCTGGTGATAACATTCCAAGAAGCATGGTGATGGATGTTCAAAACATTAGCAGCTTTATTTCTATTGCAGCCAACATAGGCGTGTAATGCGAGTGATAATTAAAAGGGAAGCCCCTTATGGTCAAGTCAAGTCAGTTTTATTTATAAAGCCCATTATCACCAAACAGTTTGCCTCAGAGGGCTTTACAGTGTACGACATCCCTCTGCCCTTAGACCCTCACATCACCTAAGGAAGAACTCCCGAAAAAGAACCCCTGTAACGGTGGAAAAAAAAAAGGAAGAAACCTCAAGAAGAGCGGCAGAGGATGATGAGGGATCCCTCTTCCAGGACGGACAGACGTGCAAGAGATGTCATAAATAACAATTGAATTACATTTATGACAAAAATGAAAGAGAAAGAGAGAGGGGAAGAGAGGGGGAGAGATGCACAGCAATAATGGAAACAGACGCATGTCATATTACAATAACGACAGGTGTAAAATTACTAAATTCACTCTTGATAGTGGAGGCTTGGCTCATAATATTAGCAGTAGTAGGGTTGTGTCAAGTACAATTACGGCATTGGTGCAACCAGGACCCACAACACAGGTGTAGCTTCAGGCAGGACCACAGCAGTGGCAAAACCAAGACCACGTTCAGGGCGAGCCGGGGGTACGGTATCAGTGCAGCCACAGCACAAGCATGACCAAAGGCAGGATCACAGCAACAGCACAGCTATTACTACGATCAGGCGCAGCCAAGATTGCAGCCAGGATCCGGGAAAACTAGGAGACAAGGGTACAGGAATGCTCCAGAGAGGCAACGGAGTTAGCGTAATGCTGTAAACAGACATGGGCATTTTCAGATGGAGGGAGCAAGAGAAGGAAAAAGGAGCTCAGTGTATCATGGAAAGCCCCCCAGCCTAACTAGGGGCAGGTCCAGGCAACCTGAGCCAACCCTAATTATAAGCTTTATCAAAGAGGAAGGTCTTACGTCTGCCCTTAAAAGTGAAAATGGTGTCTACCTCCCTGACCAAAACTGGAAGATGGTTCCATAAAAGAGGAGCGTGGTAGCTGAGGGCTCTGGCTCCCATCCTACTTTTGGAGAGTGCAGTGCTCTTGATAGGGAACTATGAGCTGCGACACACAGAATGGAGCCTGACCATCCAACCACCAGTTTTGCAAGTAAGAAGGAGGATTTTAAATTCAATTCTGGATTTTACAGGGAGCCATACATGGGAGCGGCCACGTATGAGGGATTTCTGGGAGGTGATAGTCCACGATTTCACAGAGGAATTGTGGATTCAAAACTTCCGGATGATCAACTCAACTTTGGAGAGTTATGTGATGCAATAACAGCTCTTGTAGTAACTGCTGCATCATGAGGGAGCCAGTTCCTACTGATCAGGACATAGCCGTAGCATCATGTTACCTAGAAAAGACAAAAAAGTGTTTCCATTGCAGTTTAACGAAACATGTCTTTTTCAAATCACCTGAAATACAACCTCATGTGACTGCAAAAACTGTTTTGCTATAAATGGGACTTTTTCCATCATGTTTTCCATTAGGAGTATTTTTATATGCGTAATTTCTTGTAGCACAATTGAGGGTTAATGGAAATCCACCTACAGTCTTCAGGCAACCAGCTATGTTTGCTTTCACCTTTTGAGATGAGGAGGGCCTTTTTTTATTAGATATTGATATAGTTGTTATAGTTTTATAGTTTTGCCAGATGGTTTTCTATGAAGTCATCTTTTAATTTGAAATGCAAAAGACATTTTGTAACATGAAGAGTAAAGTGAAAATCTCATCCTCATGATAGAGAGATTCAAGATAAAACAAGTAATTACATTTCGACACTCAGTGAGAGACTTTTTATCGTGCACAAACAGTAAGATTGTTTTCTGGCATCGCTTAGCCATAACTTGATGCCCTGCTTAATGAAATGAAACAGGATCTGTGTGTGTGTGTGTGTGTGTGTGTGTGTGTGTGTGTGTGCATTTTATTTTGGACAGTGAAATGCAGAGAATGTGTTTGGGATGATAAAACTATAAAAAAAAAGGGAGGGTTTTTAAGGATGCTGAAACCTCGAGAATATGGCCGACAATTTGGACGGTTCATTAGTTCTAGAGATCAGGGAGTGTGTGTCCAGCCTGGAGCCACACACTGAGCACGCACACACACACACACACACACATAGTAACCATGTGAACACACTCGCCTAGCAAATGCACATACACACACACACACACACACACACACACACACACACACACACACACACAATCACCTTGTTTAGTTCAACCCCTATACAGTCATAAGAGGAGAGAGGGTAACGCACAGACAGCAGCCCGCCAAAACTGCATTTTCCTGTTTTTGTGTTGGTATGTTTTGACCATTTAAAAGACTAATTCCATTACATTTTAATTCAATCAAATGCATGTTTCTATTTAATGTCAATTTTCTTTAAATTCCACCAAAACCTTCTGTGTACGTTTTAAATCAGATTAATCACAACCTCACTGCTGCTGCTGGATTTAAATTAAATCACTGCAATAATTTAGTTTGCCGCTGATTTTTTTTTCTTTACATCTGTTCAGGCAAGGCAACAAAGTCTACACTGTTTTTTAGAGTTCTGTGGAGACGAGATCTTTAATAAGAAACAGTCAGGATGTCGAAAAACTGTTGCCCTAATTTTGAGACCCCAGCAACAGCGAACAGAGAGGGGACATGTCTATATGCTGCAGGACTGAAGGAGGTTTTGTGTGAAATGGATGCAGCTGAAATGTCCATTATACAACAGCGTAGTCTGTGTGCTCTTCACAAATAGAGATATCTTAAATTACTGAACTCAGCCGCTTCAGAGCTGGAATGTGACTGGAATCTGTCCTTCCTCCCTGCTTTCTGTCAGTTCTTTCCATTTCCTCTGAAATGTTGAGTTCACTGTGAGATAGTTTCAGAGACCATATAGAGAGCACACTATTCTGTAGATTCATAATTAAAACAAAAACGTGCAAAGACAGAAATACATACACACTGATTATGAAGCCATGTAATTAAAATGGTAGAAAATGTTGTGAGCTGTTATTATGAGTATTCACTATGTGAGTTTCCATTGAGATTTGCGCAAAACGAAATGTTGATAAAACACAATTGCGTCATGACTGCATTTCCCCTGAGTGTTCAATTGGGAGTTGACTGCGACTTCTCCTCTGGCGATAATGTTCCAAGAAGCATGGTGATGGATGTTCAAAACATTTAGCAGGTTTATTTTTATTGTAGCCACCACACTACTAGCCGTCATTATTTCCAATCTAAGGCCATGGAGGCATGTTATCGAACAATAATGGAAAAGTGAGTCCCTAATACAAGGGAGCAGCCAAGTATGAAGGATTTCTGGGTGATAGTCCACACTTTGTCGATTCAAAACTTCCGAATGATCCGCTCAACTTGATGTGATGCAATAACCCCTATTGTAGCTCCTGAGGGAGCCAGTTCCTACTGACAGGCACATAGCCATAGCATCATGTGACCTAGAAAAGCGAATAAATTGTTTCCATTGCATTTTTGGGAAATATGACTTTTTAGAATTGCCTGAAATACCACCTCATGCCAGTGTAAAAACTTTTTTACAATAAATGGGAGGTTTTTGAAATTGACATGTTCCAATTAGGTGTATTTTATATTTTGCAATTTCAAAATTGCACAATTTAAGGGTTAATGGGAACCTGACAAGTGTATCCTATGAAATTTAAATCCTTTTTTATGTTAGGGGGGGCATCTATCAGCTGTTGCTGCCATTCCAACAATCTCCATGAGCTGCTCTCCTGCACTCTCTGCTAGGCATGAGCTAACAGCAGCGACGAACAACAGACACTCAGCACATTTATATGCACAGTTAAATGGAACTACAGTTATCACTTGATTAGGCCATTTAATTGGTCTACTGTTCTTGTCCCAGTATACAAGCACCAAGCAAGAATACATTTATTGATTGAAATATGTCCAACTCTACCACAAACTGAGTGCCATCTAGTTCCATTACACTGGGGAGAAGGCAGAAATCTGTATAGCCGATATCTCCAACATTCACACCTTAACCCTCTATGGTACGCACTATGATCCCAGTTGGTAAAAAAAATGTTTGGGGTGTTTTTTTGTCTTAAAATAGACCAAGTAAACATAATTAAGAGACATTTTCAAAAAATAATTATTTTTTTAGTAGTTTTTAGGGTTCGTTGCCATATGGCAACACCGTACCATAATGGAAAGTAATGAAAACATGAGAGTTTTGTTTAAAATTGTATGTAACATTTATTTTAAAACTCATGTTATAGTATAAACAATCCCCAGTAGCCTGAACAGGCGTCAAGTAAAGTGTTACCCATTTTACACTCTCTTACTGGTAATACCTGGCACTTCACTTTCATCCTCACTGTCCTCCCTCTCCTCACTGTCTCCATTGCCCTCACTGTCTCTGTCCTCACTGTCCCCACTGTCCTCATTCTCTGGCTCATAATCTTCATCCGTCTCACTGTCTTCATCACTCTCACTCTGTTTCCAGCAGCTCATTTTCCTCGTCACTGAATTCTTTGTCATCTTCACTATCATCTAGTGGGAGGGCTAGTTCAGCCTTTTTCCGCAATGTACCATAAAAAAAAATTTGCATTCATTCTGTAAATGGAAGAAAGATGTGTCAAATATCATCATATGCAATGTGGAAAGGACTCACAAAGTGCATTATTATAGTTTATAGACTATAGAAGATCAGTGTACACCAATGCAATTGCAAAGTAGGCCTATAACTAAATACAAAATGTTATTAACATGCCAGGCTAGCAATCCATAATGGTACGGTGTTGCCATATGGCAACGTACACATTTTTAACATTTTCTATTATTTATTGATCGACTACAGTGCAAGAAACTACATGATAATGAACTTAACTAACCTATTGTTGAGTGTATATTTTTTTTCCCGTTGAAAAACTTCAGAAAAAACACTTTTTTTGTTGAATTTTTAGGCGTCAAATGGTGAGGCTCCTCCCGTCGATGATGTCTGCAGAAAAGGGTTTCAAAATGGCCTATAGAAAGTAATGTGACAAATTTAAACACTGCTATTGGTTTATTTAGAACCCCACCTCTTTTTTAATGCATTGCATCATAACTTGGACTGTATTATCTGTGTGTACAAGGCTTAAAATGGGGTTGTTGCCATGTGGCAACGCTGTACCATCTAGTTCCATTACACTGGGGAGAAGGCAGAAATCTGTATAGCCGATATCTCCAACATTCACACCTTAAGAATGTGAAGTGATAAATAGTTCTACAGGTTAAAGGAAAATATGTATTTTGATCTTAGGGTGAATTGTCCCTTTATTATAATCTTCCTGCTTCACAAGCTCCAGTTTTTTGTTTCAGATGAAGTTCAAGGATGGACCTTTTGAGATGAATCATCTCATTTTTAGGGGAGTCATTAAGGACAAAAGACGAACAAACTGTGAAGGCGGAAAACATTTTTAATTAGCTCCAGAGCTCCTCCGGGGACGTGAGCAAAAGACTTTCTTCCTACAAGAGTCTGGTGTACATGATAGTACCCCATGTGCACCAGATACATAAAATAAAGCTGTTTAACTTGAGGACATGGCGCAATGAGAGCTCTAAAGCGCTTCTTCCAACTGCTCACTGTGGCTCATTCTGCTTTTTGCTGATGTTAGCATATAGCTACATGTAGCAGAGTACTTGTAGCCAGATAATGACTGCAGCCACATATAGCTGCTCTCTCTGCTCACCAATTAAAGATTCTAAACAACTGTACATGTTCCAGCAGACATATGGTCCAAAATCTGGAACCATAGGCAACTGAAATGACACATTTCCCTTAAGTGAGCATGTAGCTACATGTAGCAGTGTAATGTAAACCCTTGATGTAGCTTGCCTGGAGCAGATGATTGGATATATGCTGTCTTTACATGCTACCTGGAGAAATTGTTTTTTTAACATATTCGCCAGTTACAAGCACATGAACAACCCTCCAAAGTAGTAATTATGAGGGGGAAAATAGAGAATTTTTGATGATACCCGAATTGCCGATTTGTGATGTTTCAGGGCAGCAGAAATGGCGGACCTAATTAAATCCAAAACATGGAAAAAGTGTCACTAATATATCAACAGTGCTGTCCATGTAGAGTGACCTAGATTAAATCCAGAAATACAAAAAAATTTATATATAATATATGAAAAAATAAAAAAAAAAATGTATAAAAAAAATACTTGTTTTAACACTCTTAGCATACAAATGCAACCCATCTGCTTTGTAGCTTCCATGTTGTTCCCACTTTATGACCTCAAAGCACATGAACACAACCAAGTTGGAGAAAAGACTTCCAACTCCGAAACTTCGACCTCATGAATGCAGCAATAGTTGTGCAGGAGTAAGAGTGCATCCACAGTTAGCTCACCTAGCACCACTGAGCCAAGCAAGACAGCATTATTGTTTACATCTCGTGCTGTCACGAGCACAAAACTCTCATCCATGAGTAGATGCATGCTTCCTTCTCCACAGTTGGTGGGTGTGTAATTTGGTCCAAAGCAAATAGTTCCTACATGAAACTCTGTGGATTATCTTGAGGAACTGTTGTTTTTTTGTTGTTGTTTTTTTTAAAAAAAGGAGATATTGCTAAAAAAATATATATATATATACATTTTTGGTGCTTTGAGCACCACAAGCCAAGTGTGGTTTACTTATAATATATTGGAGAGTTGGAGAGAAGGCAGATATGTCTACGGCCAGTATCTCCAACACTCAGCAAATCACACCAAAATAATTTAGACTGGTAAACAGCATACAGGTAAGAGCTTAAAGCTCTCCTCACTTTTTTAGATCTCAAGTTTTTGTCTCTCCTCTGTCTCACGATTGCAGGGTTAAAAGTCCACTGGTAGATTCCTCGGCTAACACGAATTTATTTGCCCTCTAATTGAATTTAAAGCAGTTTTGTCGGTTGTGAGGAAACAATCGCATCCATTCATGCATTGGCTGCCGTCCTCTTCCCCTTGCTGACATCCCATTTCTGCACACAAAGACTGAAGAACATGCCTTGTCTGTCCAAACTTGGACCATCTAATGGACAATACATAGATTAAAAAGTGGAATCGAGCACATTGAAGTAGAACGTACAACTGTCTTGCTGAACGGGAAGAGTGAGAAGTGATGTGTGGGCCCTTCAAAAGCTAAATACTATTTACAGTAGAGGCATACAACTGCTGGTTTGTTGATTTTTCATACAAATTAAATCTTGTTTCATAATTTTCCCCGAAGACAATTTTCTTGTAAAAAAAAAAAAAAAAAAAAAAAAAGGAAATCATTCAGGAGGAGTCAGGGCTCAAATTTAGAAATTTGAAAAATCAATGACACAGTTGTTTCCAGTCTTCTCATGACTTACAAGAAGGAAGTTTAAAAATTTCTTCTTCTTTTTTTGTCTTTTTAATGAGCAGATATCATCATCATCTTTATCCCCAGCTGCAGGCCTGCCGGCACTCTCCGAACAGATGGAGAGCTTTCATTAACTGGATCACCAGCAGAGCATGCACACACACACACACACACACACACACACACACACACACACACACACATACAATCGAGAGAGAGAGTCACACAAATTAAAGAATATTATCAGGCGAGTCCTTCACAAGCGACCACGCTGCTGCTCACACACTCAAAGAGAGAAAAAAAAAATCGCTCTCTGGAGCAAAAAACACACTGATGCAAACTGTCTGAACACGCAGAGGAAAAAAAACAGGAAAATTAAGGCAACATTAACACACACACACTGTTGTACAGAAAGATCACAGGCTGAAAGACAAACATGACGTGACAGCTGCACGACAAAAACATGGGCACATGGACATGGGCATGTTCACACAAACACACACACACACACACACACTACTGTTGACAGTCATTGAGAATGACTGCCACACACTGTGCACTCACATGTTTACACACAACACAACACACTCTTTACACTTCCACACACACATACACACACACACACACACACACACACACACACACACACACACCACTAATGCTATTACTTAGCACTGTCAAGCTGCATCAATGTTTACATTTTATTTGATCCAAAAGTTCCTGATTTTAATCATAAACCCTTTTAGACTGTATTTTATTTAGTCATTTCTCATACAGCTTATTATATTTACACACAACATTTAACAGTTGAGAACTGTTCTGGGCGCTGGAGCTACAACCACTGACGAGGGTGACATTCAATCAAACTTACACAGTGAGGCTGCTTTTATCCTCTGAGTTCAGCCCAGTCGCCAGAAGAAAATGTCGGCATTGTGCATTTATGTAAAGGACAAAAACATTACATTTGCACGTTTCATGTGTATCATGTCAGCATTTATTTTTTTTTAATTTATGTTTTTTATTGGAAGAACAATAAAAGGCATAGGAATCACAGAACACCCCTTTTTTATGTTTTCTCCCCTTACTGCGTAAAGAGAAGCTGGAACAGAAATAAAGGGAATACACACCATTGTCAACAATCAACACAAAACTTATGAGTTGCGTTTACCAATACCCTACATGCATAAGATAAGAAAATAATAAATACATATTTTGATGAAAATGACTAAAAACAATAAAGCAAACACGAGGATTTTTTTTTTTTAAAAAAAAAAAAAAACCTAAACAATAAAAATTTTAATTAAAAAAAAAAAGGAGACTTAGTTTCACAAACTGGCAAGGAGGTCAAAGAATCAGTATAATTTAGGAGAGGTCTCCAATTCTTTTAATCAGAATGAAGGAAACCTTTTAGAGACAAAACAAAGTTTCTCCACTCTAATGCACAGTAAAATGTCTTTCACACCCACTTATTGTGATTATGAGTGTGAACATGGTTCCTTTTAGGAAGTTTAAGTCACCTTGCCAAAAAGGCGAGGGCATGTTAGACGCCTCTAGACAAAATAGGCTGTAGGGAAAGTCATATTAACATTTCTGAAGTGATGTAATTAAAGACTCATCACGAGGTGGAGATGATGGTTGCCTGACAAGCTGCAGACTCTTGATTGAGATCAACAAATGATAAAAGTGGTAGTGACTTAGTGACTCATTGCTGTTTCTGGCAGCTTCTTAGCCATTAAACATGGGCATTTTGTAGCAGTTCTTTTTTTCCAGTGGGGATCACTTTCTTTTGAACGAGGATAGAGATGCCAAACATAGGTGTTTTGTAGCAACCAGTCGCCCTGTTCCTAGCAGAGCTTTGAGCACCAAATGTGGGTGTTTTATAGCGACTCACTGCTTTTTTTCCAGTGGGAATAATACCACGAAAAGTGGCTAATTTGTTTACTGATTGCTACTTTTTCAGGACAGATTGTGCTCCAAAAACCAAGGCTTTTTAAGCAAAAAAAAGGGGTAATAGGCATTTTTTGTGTCTTAAAAATGAAAAAAAAAAAAGAAAGAAATCATGGTATAGCATGTCACACAAACTGAAAAAATACATCATGGTATATTATTTTGAAAATACTAAAAAAAAGTCATAGTATCAAAAAAATTGGGAAAAAAACATAGTATAGGATGTTCAAATAAAGGACGTAATAAGGAGAAAACTGAAAAAAAAAAGTCATAGTGTAGCATGTCTAAAAACTGAAAAAAAGCCTGTTATACTATAGTGAGTTGAACAAATGGAACAAAATATTGTAATATAGCATGTCAAAGATAGTCATGGTATAGTTTGTAGAAAAAAGTCATAACATAGTGTGTCAAAAAATGTCTTTGTATAGTGAGTCAAAAAATAACTATATAGTATAGCTGCAGTATAAAAGTATAAAAGTCAGAGTGTAGCATAATGAAAAAAGTTAAAAACAAGGCATAGTATAGTATGATGAAAAAAATTGAAACAATGTCATAGCATAGCATGTTATAACAACTGCATACAATTGTAATGCATCTGCTGTTTACAGAAATCCGCAATGTCATTGTTTTGTTCTGGTGACTGGGTTGCTCAGAAAAGAAACTTGCAGAAAATGTAAATATGTATCAGTTTCTTGCCTTTAAATCTTTGGTGTTTCATTTCAGCAATTAATCTCAAAATTCTAAATACTTTAAAAAAATAAAATAAACAGGTTTGCATGGCCCCCAGTATCCAAAAATGTCCTCACAAAGATAGAAGTACAAGAGCAGAAAAAAACAGGCATTTTCTCATCACTGGTAGCTAAAATATCTGTGGATCATGTTCACGCTCACACACAAACATTACACACATCTTAGTGACAGACAATAAGAATTACGCTTTGCGTAATGCGCATGGCTACACACACACACACACACACACACACACACACACACACAGCTGCTTGTCCTGCGCTGGTAATCCCTGCTTAGTGTATTAGCAGTGTCACCGATCGCAGTGACTCGGCGTTCTTCAGACACGTGAGCGCGGCACGAGATCCTGCACGCAAATCTGCTGCAAGACAAAATACAAAACCTGCCATCATTCATTTAGTCGTACACACACACACACACACACACACACACACACACACACACACACACACACACACACAGTCATAGACACCCAGCATCACACACCTACCTTGATGGATCCACCCTAAAATTAATTTATAGCTCCATCTTTGAAAAGTTTTCTTTAATGTTGCTTCCATTGATTCAACCTGCAGTGGTGGAAGAAGTTTTCAAATATTTTACTGAAGATGAGTGTGAATTATTGGAAAAATATTTCCAAATTAACAAGAATATTTGGTTCATTCAAAAAAAAAGGCTACAGCATAAACAAATATAGATATAGATAGATATACCGGTTTTAATTAAAATCAGGAGAAAAGGCATAGTATATAGTATGTTGAAAAAAGTGACATATTGTAGTATGTTGAAAAAAAGACATGTTGAAGTAGTATATAGTAGTATGTTGAAAAAAAAAATAGTAGTAAAGTATGTTGACAGACAGTCATAGTATAATATGTATGTTAAAAAAAAACAAATGTCATAATAATAATATGGTAAGACCGTGAGATTTTGTGCTTGCTTTGCTGCTTTCATCTGTCAGGTGTCTCTCTCCTCCCCTGAGTGTGTGTGTGTGTGTGTGTGTGTGTGAGTGTGTTGTGTGTGTGTGTGTGTGTGTACGTATGTGTTTGAGTGTGAGTGGATGCTGCAAGGTGGGTGGTAGTTCCTGATTGGCTCCTTCATAGGGCTTTGCTCACACTGCATTGGTCCAACAGGTGACAGAGGACATTTTAAACCTAGGAGCACAGAAGAGGTGCTTTCTAAATTGCATACTAACTCTTTTTTTTACTTTTAAGAGGTACTACAGCTGCCCTTACAAAGTATGTACTGATGCATTGCAGTATGCATACAATCAGGACATGTTACTTCTTCATAAAACTGCGCGCTGAACTTTAACCCTCTGTCTATATCCGTTACCATGGAGATGAAAGAAAACATCATTCACAGAGCTCGTCAGAGATGGAGATTGATCCGAAGAGCTTTCATTTTGTAATATATGTAAGTTATCACTGCATACAACGTAGATTCAAACAAACAAACAATTTTTATTATTTTATATTACCAAAATTTTGCCTACATATGCAATTCTCTATCATTGTTTTGTTCTTTTTTTCTCTCTGTAATTTTGTTCACTTAAACAATTTTCATATAATGCAAATATATAAGTATTCAACTCCTCGCCATCAGTCACTTTAATGCACTGTCATCTGTCACTGCAGCTTCTGACAGCTGTCAATCAGCCGTCAATCAGACATCAATCAGATGTCAACAAGCTGTCATCTGTTTGCAGCTAATTGCATGTTATTTATCAGTCACAGCACAGAGGATTGTGGGTAATAATAGCCAGAAAAGCATGCTGGCTTGCATACTACAAAATCAGACCTGTTGCAGTAGAACATGCTGTTATTTTGGGCATACTACATCTGACATGAATGTCTGTCTGGAAAGCTATACAGCAGACGTCATCAAGTCCGGATCCGGACCAGACAGCAAGTCAATCTGGACTCAGATTACACCTCACGTTAGGACTGCAATAATGCAGTGTCATAAAGTGTACGTTACTTTAACAAAAAAAAGTTTTATACTAATCAATAAAATGCTAGTTTTGTAGAATATTCTCTATTTGGAGATCCATACAGAGATCCGAGTTCAAAGGTCAGCTAACAGGCGTCCATTCAAAATTAGCAAGTTGGTTAATGGCTAACGGTGTCTTCTGTCAGTGTTCATTACATGGTCAATGTGGTGAGGATGTCACTGCCCAAATGTGCAAAGACAAGAAAAACTGGTCAACAAAACTAAGTTTTCAAAGACAAGTGGAGTGTTTTTTTGTTTGTTTTAACTTACATTTTTTGTACTAAAAGTAAAACTAATAATAATAAAAATAATATATTTTTTTAAGTTAGAAAAAGTTAAAAAAAAAAAAAAAAAGTTTTTTAAAAAGTAAAAAACAAAAAAGACTGCTATGTTGTAAGCAACTGATGGCAGTCAAACAGTGATATGTTTTTCCCACTAGGGTTGAATGTGTTTAGTCTCAGACTACCTTAAACTTGAATGTATGTTGCTTGTAAGTTATGAGCAAGTTTAATAAAAGATGCTTTTCACCGATCTTTCTGAACCTTTGGCCTTCAATAGAAATCAGATTTGGACTTTTGAATATTAAGATGGAAAACTTCTGATATATACTATGGTAGTATGGGTATTGCTACTCGGAGAGGATCTTTCTTCCTTTTACCTCTTACACCACCAAAAAAAGCTTTTAGATTGTGTGTTTTGTGAAGTCTGTTGGTAAGTAAAACTGCAGGCAAATCATTTTGACTTTGATATATAGTGTGTTTGATTTAAAAAACTTTGTTACCAGTCTTCTGGATAATTTTGTATATGTGATGTAAGGCTTGTTTTGCTGTGTGCTTTGTTAGTTTATATCCCAGAATTATTTTCTTAGTCACTGTAAATAAAGAGCGTTCTAGCTCTTCAATGGGAGGGCATATATACATATTTTGCAAAGGTAGTTTAATGCTTTTTTCTAATTTATCTCGGCTGAAATAACAGAATTTCTTGACTTTTCTCAAAATATGACTTTTTGTTTCCAAATTACAGTTTGTATCTCCAGAGAAATATTTGCCCATAACACTTTCTGCTTTTTGAATAATTCATATGCCAACTTTTTAAACTTTTTAAAGTAAAGTATAAAAGAAACAAAAACAAAACACCACAGTTATTTACATACGATATGTTTTTAATGCTCGAAACGAATTTAATCTTTGATGATATATTAACATTTTAAAACAAAACATTTAACTACAGCAGCTAACCCCCGTGACTGCACTAACCTCCACACATTCAAATCCCACTTCAAGACCCAATTTTTTAAATCTGTTTTTAATATTTGATTTCTGCACATTTCATACTCGTTTGTCTTGTTTTTAACTCATTTTGATTTTATTTATTCTGTATGTTTTACTGACTGTATTTGATTTTGTTTTTGTTCTGTTAAGTGTCTTTGAGTTTTGTGACAAGCGCTCTATAACTAAAATGTCATACTATAGTAAGACCAAAATAATGAAAAAAAAGTTGTGGTATAGTATGTTGTCCAAAATCGTGAATATATGTCAGACTATGGTATGTCGTTCCAAATCATGGAAAAATTTAAGCAGACGACAAACTATACTTCGACATTATTTCATGATTTTGATGGACATTCTATAGTATGAATTTCCTTCAGGACTTTTGAACATACTGCACATAAAACATAAAACACATGCTATTTTCTAATTTATCTAGCCTAAAATAACAGAATTTCTTGATTGTTTTCAAAATGTGACTTTTAGTTTCCAAATTACAGTTTGTATATCCAGAAAAAATTTGTTTTTGTTTCTGTTAAGCGTCTTTGAGTTGTGTGAAAAAATAAATAAAATAAAATGTTTTATTATTATTTTTATACTATCATCGTCATTGTGGTGACACTACAATATCAATATTCTATCATGGAGAGTCGTAGTTATTGGAGAATTTATCTGGTGCAGTGACGCAAATTGTTGCAGCAGCCTCTTTGAGTAATTATTGCTGATGTTATACCCTTATCTGTGTAATGTATCCTCCAGTCAAAGCTGTATTAACAAAATCATCCTTAAAAACATAATTCTGCACAAAATGTTATAAACACATTTTAAAGTACTTCATGGCCATCAACTTTGTTCACGTAGTATTACATTTTTATCTTTTAAAAACATTTTTTTTTCTTAATGTTAGCATTAAGTCACATGACCTGAGCAGTTGACCCATCTCCACCCGTCAGTGTTTCTCATGATATGAAGTGCACCCCCGACCCCCCCGACCTCCCATCGTTACAGTAAACATTAAAGGGCCAGAAAATCCAAATGTTTAATACAGGTCATTTTATTTGTTTTCTTCAAACACGTGTACAAAAGCAAGCGCATTGGATTGGATCTGTTTTTGAAATATCAAACACTGATTTAAAAAAAAAAAAAGTGAAATATTTTAGATGGCAGTTAATACACAAAGTTCCCTCTTAATGATTTTGTCCTACCTCTTCAAAGGCACCATCCTCCTGAAATCAACTTTTTTTTAGGGAACCTGGACTGACACCTTCCCCTGAGACATTTGGGTTTAATCAAGTGAAGCAAGCAGCCCCCGCAAAAAACGACTTATAATATCAACATACAGTGGTTCTTAATGAAAAAAAGCCAATGATCAGATGGTGAAAGACGAGCAGGTCAAACCTCAGACTGACTGAGCTAAATTCACAAACAGCCCATCTCTCACAGCGCTAACAAAATGCTGGTTAACAGAAACTCTTCAGTCACTTAAAACAGTAAAAAAATAAACCAGGCAGCACCTCGTTTCAGCTGGGACGTGACACTATTGATGCTATTAGCGGACGGAAAAAATAAAAAGTACAACATTAAATCAGAGTTCAACAGCAAGACAGAAACAAAGATTAATCATTACACACTCCACTATTAGATACTAAGAGGTGCATCTAAAAAAATTGAATATTGTGCTAAAGTTCAATATTTTCCATTACTTATTAAAGAGAGTGACAATGTAATATGTTCTAGACTCATTATATAAACTAAAATGTTTCAACATTTTTCTATTTTAATATTGATAATTATGGCCTACAGCTCGAAAAATGTAAAAAAATAAAATAAAATGTAAAAACATCTTTTGAAATATCAGAAACACCTGACCCAAAAATACATATGAGCTGAAGGCCGCTATCAAAGCAACCTGAACAGTGCTGATCGCTTGATCGCCTCCGTACCAAACCACATTGATGCAGTCATTCATATTAAAGGAGTATAAAAATGAACATACTTTTCAGAAGTTGGAATTGTAAATCACTTTCTGAACGATTGTAGGAAATATTCTAATAATGTCAGATACTGCATCTCTGTTTTTGATGAGCTATATAAGTCAAAATCATCAAAATTAAAACAAAAAAGGCTTGAAATATTTGTTTACATGTAGTGAATATACAGTATGTGAAAGGTTACCTTTTTGAATTAAATAACAAAGAATTAGCTTTTTATCACAATATTCTGATTTTTTGTGATGCACATATAAAACTGTTTGTTTTACATATTTTAGCCGTTTTTATTTAATTATCTAATGAGACTCTGTGTGACTTAAATTCCATCACCTGAAAAAAACTTTAAAAAAGAGAGAAAAACCACATTCATAAACACAAACAAAAGGCCAGCAGTAATGTACAGATATTTGATTTGTAGTTAATGGACTAAAACATAAAAAACAGACTTAACTTCATATATTTCCATTTTTGAAAAACATCCTTAAGAATTAGAAATATAAGTGCTTTCTAGTGTAACAAGGCAGTTAATGATTAAATACAACATACTTCATAATTCTGACATGACTGACAGTCAAAGCATTACATATTAATTTAGGGGAAAGCATAAAGCTAGCATGTTAGCTGCACCTGTTACATTAGCTTTAGCCATGTTAGCACAGACAGCAGTTTAAAGATATTAGCAACGCACGCTCCAATGTCACAACTATCAGACTATGAGTCATAAATCTTTTCTTGCTTTGACTTCAGCTCCCTACAGTGCTAGTGCTGTGTGTGATAATGTTATATTTATAGATTATGGAATTATAATTTAATTTGTGGGGGGAAAAAACCCATACAAGTCAGACACTTTGTGATGTTTTAACCCTATCAGTGTTTCTAAGTTACGACTTTTATTTGACAACATTCAAGCAAACAATAGAAATACTCCAATTTATAATCCCAAAAACACATTAAGCTTTTATTTCCTGCAACCTGCACACTTTCTGTTTGACTTTTGTTTTGTTGTTGGGTTTTTTTTTCAGTGCAAACTAAAAGTATAAGCCTAGCCACTGCTGAGGAAACCAGGATTAAAAAAATGCATCTATGATTCTTTTTTTGTTTTCTCCAAGTGACAACTTCAACACTGGAACAACAACCAAGCAAATGAGATTGACAACGTTCAGTTTCACACAGCACATTTATATGGACATTTAACATGGTCAGGTAAATAAGGCAGTTACTAATAATTTCCCTGACCAAAAATCTCATATGAAAACAATCATCGTTCCATATTTCAGCTCCCCATTAGCTCACACACATTCTGCTCTAGGTAGGCTATTTATATTACTTAAGGAATACACTTTGGTAGATACTTTCCAAGCATTTGAAAGTGGACATGTTTCATAAAAAAACCCACTGTGTTTAAAAAAAAAAAAAAGATCCTGTGAGTCAATTTAATGAGAAACTTTCTAAGAAGAATTTTGAATATAATGACTTAGTATCTCAGAGTGATGACTTAAAACTCTCAAAAATGATGAGTAAATCAAAATGAGAGGCTTTCGCAAAAAGTTAGTTATTATGCTGGAAACTAACTTTTTTTTTAAAATACTGAGTTAGTTTCTTAAAATCATGAGTTGATATCATAAAGTGATGACTTATATCAATAATGTGATGGTATCTCAAAATCACAAGTTTGTATCTTCAAATCATGAGAAAGTATCTCAATATAATGAGTTGGTATCTCACAATGATGTGTAAATGCCTCAAAATTATGAGCTAGCATCACATAAAATACTAAGTATCTTACAGTCATGAGTAAGTATCTTAATTTTATGAATTAGTATCTCAAACATTTGAGTTAGTATCGCAAAATAATAAGTTAATATCTCAACAAAACAAGTTAGTATCTCAAAATAATAATAATCATTCCAAAGTAATGAGTTACTATCTAAAACTGATGAGTTAATATCTCAAATAATGAGTTGGTATCTCAAAGTAATGAGTATCTTACAATGACTTAATTTATCAAAATATGTAATTAATATCCCAAAATAACAAGTTATTATTCCAGAATAATGAGTTAGTATCTCAATATAAGCAGACATTTATCATAATAACGAGTCAATAATGAGTTAGTATCTCATAATAATGAAACTAAGTCATTAGTTTCTCATTATAATGACATACAGGATTTTTTTTTTTTTTTAAATCACAAAGGCAAAAATTATTCCCAAGATATTTTCATGTCACCTTTAGGTTCCTTGAAGGTGACTAAGATATATTTTCAATCTCAGATAACGTTTTGCGTTTACGCTGTGTTAATTCATTGAACTGCATTATTGAGGATTATTGGAAAGAACTAAAACTGAAAGCTTATGTTTGAAACGCAACATGATTTGGGTTTGTCCCAATTTGAAAAATATTCTGCAAACTGCCAATTTAATCCTGATTCACTAGTGAATGGATCAGCTGCCACAAAGCAAGCAATAAAGTGATTCTTAAAAACTCTATTTTTGTTTTTCATCAGCTGCCAAAGGACACAATCATCAGCATATATTCATATTCTTTTAAGGTTCACAACCTGTTAATCTCATGCGGATATTCCTTTTGCTTAAACACCGGAGGTTTGGAGAAGTGCATCTAAGTCACATACTGGAAAAAAAGCTCCCAAACAAGGCAGTTAGTGGTAAGTAAATATTTTGGTTTCTTTCTCCTTTCTCCACTTTACCAGCAAAATATTCTTATATTTGTGAAAATAAAGTTTTAAATATTGAATTGTGAGAAAATGTTCTCTTTCTTTTGGTGGCTTATCACTCAAAGAATAAACTAATATCCATTCTTGACAGGTTGCACTAAAATAATACTGGGTTTAACCCAAGAGGGAGCTAATTTTGAAGTTAGACAAAACAGGGATGAATAATGATAGAAATTATTGGTGGAAAATAGTCAGAAAGGCATGCATATCTGACACTCAGTGCTGCCTTTGATTTGAGGTGTTATTATTCTGCATTTTCTTCCCGTATTCCTGCATGCTGCTGTGCGATCTCTGCAGTTTGAGCCTCGTAGGTTAATTTAAATGAGCCATACATGGTGAGTTGCAAACCTCCGTTCTGTAGAGCATGAGGAAAGTGCTTTGTCCAAACTGCCTCTGGGTGGTCTTCAGGTTGGCGGGGGACCGTTGACGTACCTCAGAGCCAGGTGGAAGCTCCTAGGCATCCTGCTGCTGCAATGACATGGCGGCTCCAGGACAGCCCAGATCAGACAAGCCAGAAGAGCCAGAGCAGCAGCCAGGAGGAGGCAGAGGAGGGCTGGGGAAAGCGGGGAGGACACGACCCTGCTGCTGGAGGTCACACTGTGGAACAGGAGCAGGACAAGGAGGAGTTACTGTCTGCACAACTGTTTTACAAACTCTGGAAGAAGCAACATCTGGAAACCTACCTGTCACTAAACATCAACATTCTCTAAATTAACCGTTAAAGCTCCAAATTAGTGATTCTCAGCTTGATGCCTGCAGGCCAAATCTGGCCCCTAATAGGGTGCCCGGTGACCCCCCAAATATAATCTAATTCATAATAAAAAAATTAAATAATTCACACTGGGAATTGTTTGTACTTTTAGTATACATAAGGTACCAGAGTGCCTAAAACAACATCAAATAGAGCTTGTTTATCATAAAAAGAGCCTGGCGAGGATCCAAAGCACCCCCCAACAGAGGTCCGAGCTAAGGCACTAATGACAAAATTCTTGAAATGTGCTGAAATTCTTGAAATTCCTAGAAACATCCCAAAATCCTAGAAATTTCCTAAAATCCTAGGAATGTCTAAAAATCCATGAAATGTCCTAAAATCACAGAAACATCCCAAAAATTTAAGAAACATCCCGGCATCCTAGAAATGTCCCCAAATCCTAGAAACATCTTAAAATCCTATAAAAATGCTAAAATGTTCTGAAATCCTAAAAAAAAAAAATCCTGAAATCCCAGAAATGTCCTAAAATGCTAGAAATGACCTAAAATCCTTTAAATGTGCTAAATTCCAATAAACTACCTAAAAACTGAAAAATGTCCCAAAATCTAAAAAATAAAAACATCCAAAAGTCTTGGAAACATCCCAAAATCCTAATCCTAAAATCCAAGAAAAATCCTAAGAACATCCTAAAATCCTGTTCTAAAATGTTAAAAAAATTCCTAAAATCCTAGAAATGTCCCTAAGTTCTAGAAATGTCAGATACTTCCAGTTACAACCCAAAATCCTTAAAATGTGCTAAATTCCTAGAAAAAACCTAAAAACACAGAGACGTCCCCAAAGCCTAGATATGTCCTAAAATCCAGGAAAATTCCTAAACTCCTAGGAACGTCCTAAAATCCTAGAAATGTCCTAAAATGCTAGAAACATTTCAAAATCCAAGAAAAATCCTAAAATCCTAGAAATGTCACAATACATATAAACATTCCATAATCCAAAAAATTCAATTCTATTGAATTCAATTCAATTGTATCTATAAAGCCCATTATCACACAGAACACAGTTTGCCTCAGAGGGCTTTAAATGACCCAAATTCCAAGAAACATGGTTGAGGCTGCTGCGACTGGCCTTCTGTCATTTTCCAAAATTTACAGCAAGTTGAGTATATCCTCTGTATTTTGCTGTTTTGAGAGACTTTTATTTTGAAACTTACGGACTTCCACTATTAGGAGTTGATATATTAACTGTTCATCAATTCTACAAAAATGGTCTTTAGAGCGCTGATGTTGCTGAACATGAAATCACTCAGTTTCTTGAATAGAAAACTTCATGCGTTGATTTTAAACTTACTGTCAAAATCTACTGACAGATTTAATAAACCACATGTGGGTCACACAGACACATAGGACGGTGTTCAACACCACAAACATAAGAAGACTGAACAGTATTTCTGTAAATACCTGATGAAGAGCACGTTTGTTGGCTGCTGACCTTATCTGTTTTTCTCTACAAGTTTTCTCATGAAGGACACTGTTGTGCTTGTCTCTGTAGTTTTAGAAAAATCCTGCAAACTGCATTCTGCGTCTTTGATCGCTCCATCTGCGCACAACTCTTTTCTCACCTTTGTTCTGAGAGAAGGCGTTCGGCTTCCTCGCAACAGGACTGCTCTTCTTCTTCTTCCGCCTGCAGAACACAGAGAGCTTCTGTTGATCCTCTGTGGTTTCAGGCAACATTTCATACTTTCACACGAAAATACTTTCTAGGAATATATCAGCTCAGAAATATCTGCACAGAGTTTATTTCTCCCCACAGGGCACGACTGACACTATGTCTTATTACTACTACTTATTTAAAAAGTGCTGTGCGTATTAGTTTCTATCGATAAATCAATACCACATTAATTTTTGACACTTTAATTACTGTGAGCAGATGACATCCTCTGGCAGTCACAGCACTGTGAATTATGAGTCCTGACAACAAGCCTCTCAGAAAAAGCTGCAACCAAAAACACCAGCAACATCTCCAATTTATCTGGTTTATCAATAAAAACCAAGAAAACTGGCCGATGACGTCAACTCACCTGAAGACTGGATCGCTGCTGATGCTTCATCCAATCAGACAAGGCTTTCAGGTCATGTGACGGCGAAGGGGAGGAAGCAGGAAAAGGCAGTGTGTTGTCGAGATGAAAAGGCAGCTGACTGAGTGTGTCGCTGTGACATCCATCCAGGTAACACTGAAACACAGAACAGTTGAATGCAGTTAACCCTTTGAAACCTGTGGTAATTGGCTTGAAAACACAGGAAGAAGGCAATGAGCAACCTAAGAAGAAATGATTAGCAAGAAATTTGTTTAAAAGAAAATTAGCAAATACAAAACAAAACCAAAAAAATATTTTAAAAAAAAAATGTTTTTAACAAAACTAAAACTGCTGTAAAATTGCATTCAAAGAACCTTAAAATCTTGAATTTATTAATTGATCAACAATAATAATCATGAGTTGCAGACCTCCTATAGATGGCAAGTCATTTTTTTGTTTATGGACCAACAGTATCTGACAAAAGTCAGCTGATTCTCCAGACTTAATTTTCAGCAAAAAATGATCCATCATGAGACGTCATTCAGCTGAGTTACATTCTTTCAAAGAGACATCACTTCACCTGAGAGCTGATGGAGCTCAGAGTCAGAGCAGAGAGGATGATGCTTTAATCCTTTAAGACCTAAGAAAATTGGCTCCATTTCTTTTAGAAAGATGGGAGGGTGATGAGCAACTTAACAAGAAATGGCCCACAATTTAGCAAGAAATTAGTTTTAAGTTACAAGAAAAATTTCTGAATGGTAAATAAATAGATAAATTAATGAATAAATAAATAGAAGAAAAGAAAAAAACAAAACAAAAATGAAAATGACCTTAAAAAAATAAATAAAATATTTCTGTAACATAATTTTAAATGTATAATCAGGAGAATTATGAACATAGATTTCTGTACATTTTCTGCAAATTTTTTGATAATATCTAATAATCAATCCCAACTAATTTTTAAAAAATTTCCTTGTCACCTTTAACTGTTTTTTTTGTGGGACATTTTTCGTAAAGTTGCTCATTATATTTGTCACTTGTTTTGGAAAGAAATCAGCCCATTTTTTCTACAGTTTCAGAGGTTAAAATTATTGTAAAAGTTGTCTGAATGCTGCACAGGAAAACTGATGTCAATCCTGGTTTTAAAGGCTTAAATTAAAATTCAACTGTTTGTTAAGCTCTCGGTCTGAGTTTGTACACAAGCTGCTCAAAGACATTGATTAAACTCTCGAATCTTCGCTGCTCTCAAATTTGGACTCACAGGTTGATTTCTGCTCCAATTTGTTTTGTGCTCGCTCGATAGTTTTGTCAGTAATGAACCTCCATTAGAAAGTGCCAATGCTATTAC
Organism: Plectropomus leopardus; assembly: GCF_008729295.1. Taxonomy (NCBI): domain Eukaryota; kingdom Metazoa; phylum Chordata; class Actinopteri; order Perciformes; family Serranidae; genus Plectropomus; species Plectropomus leopardus. The sequence goes on from NC_056467.1 coordinate 33,275,905, forward strand.
GCACAAACACGCGTTCAAACTTGCATATTGCAAATGAGTGTGCACAAAAGGGCTCTAATTACAATATCGCACACACTTTGTCAGCAGACTTGACCCTAAAAACTCATCTACCAACTTTTCTCTCTGCCTCTGCCTGTCGTCTCTCTTTCCTGCACATAGACAGTAATCTGAAGCGGGTTGTAAGTCACAGAGAGGAAAAATGGAAAGGAGGAAGTAAAGAGGAAGGAAGTGAAGAGGAAGGAAGGAAATGAGGAAGTCTGCGTGTTTCTCTCCTGTTTTTATGGCGACAGTTAAAGTGCAGCCAGACTGGATGCATAAATCAAGACTTTATGGATTCATTTTGGCGGCTCGGGAAGCGGTGGACGAGACAGAGGAGGAGAATAAATAGGCGCTTTCACCGGTAATGAGAGAGGGAGAGAAAATGAAGGCTGAGGCCAATGAAATCTGATGGAGAGAGAAAGGGGAAGCCGGGGAGAGAGGAAAGGGTGGGGAGGGGGGTGGGGGCAGAGGACAGTTATTCAGGAATCTGTCCTAACAAAAGGTGGAAAAATAAAAGCTGATGATTATGAATGCTGATGGAGCTTCAGGTGAGAGACAACATCCCTCAGTGTGTGTGTGTGTGTGTGTGTGTGTGTGTGTGTGTGTGTGTGTGTGTGTGTGTGTGTGTGTGTGTGTGTGTGTGTGTGTGTGTGTGTGTGTGTGTGTGTGTTTCCTGGATCTCTTTACAATGCTGAAAGATGAGAAAGATGAAAAGAAAAACTGTGTGTGAGACAGCTCACTGTACATGTAAAAATGGCCTCATGGGGACAAAAACTCACATCTTGGTTTAAAAAAAGTTTGAGAGTAAATTAACGACAAAATAACTGAGTGATTGTTAAACAAATCAGAGTGCTGTTTAGTCCACATCAACATTTGGGAGTGTGCAGACACACATTTGTAGGCGCAAAATTAATTTTGCCTGTTATCAGAGGCCGTTTAGACTGAAACACTTCTTTGTCTGCACACACACAACAAGTATGTGCAACAAGTACACATAAACACTGGAAATGTCAACACATACATTGAAAATCTGCATAAACATGCCGAAAATGCCCACTAAAAACATACACATACACAAGGAAAATGTGCACAAACACATCAAAAATGTCCACATCCACACCAAAAATGTCCACATACACACGAAAACTTACACACATGCACAACGAAAACGTTCACAAAACATGCAAATAAATACTGAAATTATGGTAAACACATTAAAACACACAAACTTAATATTTACATACTGCGTGATATAGGCTGGGTGTAGAATAATTCTGGCATGCCCAGAAATTGATATAGTAAGTGTAACAGGAAGGCAAGCATGGGGCCGTCTGTGCATCTTATCTGACTGTGGGTGCGTAAATTTTGCAGCGTGCTAGAAACTGATTTCAGTGTAACAGGACGGAACCTGAGTGGTTTGGCTCAGGTGTTCCAACTGATGGTTCAAAGGCTCTATCTCTAAATGTCTGTTATTGTCAGCAAATCTCATGCAAAGCACAAAACCAGCAATGTGTTATGATAATTTCTGACTTTATCCTTGAAATGTGTTCAATTATGAATTTACTGCTGCAAAGTTAGTTACAAATTCGTTGACAGTAAAGCAAAGGTTGAAAATCCTTCAGAAAGAATGTATCTGACAAAAGATTTCAATGTGAATGAATGTGACTTCACCCACCTCCACCTGTCCATCAGTTTGCACGGCTCTGGAAGTCCTCCTCTCAGCAGGGGCAGGGCTCTGGACTCCCAGCCATGCCCTCACGCGCCCGCCGTCAAAGCTGACCGGCTCACCGTCCTGTCTTTCAGGGGTCGAGGTCACCCACTGGCCTCTCTTTGGCCAAGTCCCACCCCCGTGGGTTGCTGCAGGTGAGATGACACTGAGGTGGGCGTGGTCAAGCCATCCCTCCAATCGCTGCACAGTAAACAGGTTATATACATTTAAATGTTAATTTTGAGGATAAATTATTCTGCTCTATTTATTTCCTGATGATCCAGTCTGTGAACATTTCTTGTTTTGGTTTATTTTGCATCATAATGTAGAGATCTACTACCTTCATCACTTCTTTTAAGGGGTATTTTGAGTGTTTTGAAGATTCTCATCAGCAGACCATTTTCAAAATAATACTATCTATAAAATTACTGTCTTTTTTTCAGAAACCATGGCTTTGGCTCATTATGGTGCACCATAAAATAACAAGTTAGGGGCCTTTTTTCCATTATTGCTGTGTGCTCTTACTGTTGCATTTCTGCACAGAAGACCTAAACAATCCGTACAGTTTCAAGGTGGAAACCCAATTCAGTATCTGACCAAATGTCTCACCTTCTGTTACTGAGATATCACGTTAAACAATGGCCAGAAAAGTGTTTTTGAAGAGCATGATGATGTGACAGTGACCTTTTGTCAAAAATTCCCTCAATGTACTGTATTAGTAAGTTATTGCATTCATGATAATGACATAGATGCATGGTCACACTGACTGTGACCTATGACCTATGACCACCAAATCTAATTATTTCATCCTTGGGTCCAAGTGAATATTTGTGCCATATTTGAAGAAACCCCCCACAAGGAGTCATGTGTGAATCATCACGTAATGAGACAGATGCAAGCTCACAATGACCTTTGACCACAAAAATCTACTCAGTTCATTGTTGAGTCCAAGTGGTAGTTTGTGCCAAAGCTGACACAATTTTCTAAAGGTTTTCTTGACATACTGCATTCATGACAAAGAAATGTTTGCAAGGTAACAATGACCTTCCTGCAAGGTGTTTGTGAGACATTGCGTTCATGATAATGAGATGGATGCAAGGTCACAGTGACCTTGACCTTTGACCACCAAAATCTAATCATTTCATCTTTGAGTCCAAGTGAACGTTTGTTCCAAATTTGAAAAAAAAAAAAAAAAAAAAATCCCTCAAAGTGTGTCATTGAGATATTGCCTTCACAAGGATGACACAGACAAGGTCAGACTGATACTGACCTTTTTTCTGTGACCACCAAAATCTAATCAGTACTTTGTCCAATTCAAGTGACCATTGGTGCAAAATATGAAACAACTTTCTCAAGATATTCTTGAGATATTGTGTTCATGAGAATGAGACAGACAAGGTCACTGCGACCTTGACCTTTGACCACCAAAATCTAATCATTCATCATTGAGTCAAAGTGAACATTGGTTCCAATATGAAACAACTTTGTTCTTGAGATATTGGGAATATGAGAATGGGACAGATGAAGTGATAACCTGAAAACATGATGCCTCCGACTATGGCTATTACCGACGCAGAGACATAAAAATAACCAAATTTACAACCCTTTCTTTTCACAGTGACCGTGCTTGTTTGCTGTAGACTCACCCTGGACCTGGGTTTGTAGCTGTCTGTAAAGTAGAGCAGCATGAAAGCAACAGTACACTGCACATTGACTGACAAAAAACACTGCTCCACTTGAAGAAACTCAGTCAACTGAGGGGTGTCCGACTGATGATTTGGATCTTGGACTTCAAGGGGGCAGCCAGAGTCCAAAAAAACTCTGCAGGCGCTTCTTTTGAGTTGCATTCACAATTCTTGCTGCATACAAGAAGACGAGGTCACACAGTCGCAGATTAATAAAGTACAAACACGTCGAGTCCTCTGGGTGGACAGCGCTAAGCCAAGCCTGCAGGGAGAGCAAGCTGACATCACGCATTTACACATCCAATAAATACATAGGATAATATTTCTCTTTGACACAAGTGTGCGCACACTTTGATGTCTGCCTTGTCGGGATGCTGCAGCTGTAATCAGATGTTAATTCAGTTTTACGTGCGCCTCTGTGTTCGTCTCTTTTCCTGTTGGGCTGTGGGGTTCACCGACAGGGCAGCAGTGTGTGGGTGTGAAACAGACAGAGAGAGGGGGGAGCTGCAGGCGAGCAGAGGAGGATACTCAAATCACTTCAACACTTCTCCTCTCTCCTCCCCACAATTCATGATGGCACGTCTTATTTCTCCCTCTCCATTTTCATCTCTTTGTGTCTGCCTCTGCCTCTGTCTCGCACAGTTGCTGACACCCTCCCATTTTGCCAAAATAAAGCTAAAAAAGGAAACAGACAACAACATATAGAGGTGCCACATCCTGCAGGCATCATCAATAAATCAGCAGAAGAGGAGTGAGCTGTTGTAACCAGCTCATAAAGCCGGCACACAACCGCGGAGAACATTTTTAGATAGCTGGTGTATCGGAACATCAATGAGTCTGTGTGTGTACGTGTGAGACCGACGGACAAACGGATGGACGGAGGGACCAATAAATGGAAGGACGTACAGACAGATGAAGCCTCTGGGCCATGTAGCATCTGGGTCAGAGCAGAACAACACAGAGAGGAGTGTACAATGAAATTACAAGCAAACACCACATGGTTTTCTTCACACTTCAGCCTGATGTTGCTCCTCTGTCATTGTCCTCTGATGACACATCAGTTTGGATGTTTAATATGAATAAACACGTAAAAATGAAGTCAATCATTTCAGCACATCCTGCTACTCAAAAAGACATGACGTTGGAGGAGAACAGTAGTTTGGAGCAAAAATTAGCGGCAAAATCTTTACAACAGTAACCAATAAAACTATATACTGTATAAAATGTCGGCCTAATCTCATTCCGAAATCGCAAAATATTGCAGCTATGTCACTGCTTTTGGCGTTAATTGCGCGCCCCCAAAAGGAACCTTTCAGGTGCACATGGAACACCACTGAACGCCGTCAGCTGAGAAAGCGACTGGACAGAATTGGTCGCAGTGTCATTAAACACCGGCGGGTGGCACTTGCCTCCTCTGCCCGATTCGCATGCAAAAGGCATCACTTGAGAATACGAACGGAGGGAATACAGCAGGTTACAACACTGCGGGTAATGATGTAATACAAGGATAAGCATGTGCATTTGTTGACATCCTGGTGTTGGCTGCCATGAGCTTGTGTTGACATCACAGTAGCAGCATCCTGTAACGTAAATAGCAGATGCAGGAGGATACCTCGAGAACAATACGGAGATGCGAAAGTTAGCTGAAAAATTGACAATATTTGAGGAGTTTGGATGAGAACGTGTTGAAAATGCATGCGGTTTGCTTCGCCAAAGTCCCACTAAAGCAGAGGTCTCATTCTGAAATCTCAATCAATCAAGTAGTTTAGTAAGTTTAGTAATTAATTCTACTTTTTATATCTTTTTTCTTTACTCTTTTATGGTAAGTCCCAATCCTTCTGTGTTTTAGATTTTATTGCTCAGTAAAGCACCTGTTTTTATCATAAAAAAACAAGGCTGTTTTAAAAAAAGAAAAAAATCTCTCACCAGATCTGCTTCCTGGTTGGTGATGTCCTTGCTGAGATCAGACTGTGAGCCGAGAGAGCTGAGGTAGCTCCGCCTCTTCACGCCATCCCTGTGACACAGACCTAAACGCACATGCACATACACATATGCACACACACACACACACACACACACACACACACACACACACACACACACACACACACACACACACACACACACACACACACACACACATCCATTAGAGCATGTTCCATTAACATTTTTAAACCTGTGCAAATTGGCTTGATTTCGGTCAAAAGCACAGAAAGAAGTTACAAAATATGAATTACAAAGGAAAAAAAGGAAAACAAACAAAAAAGGGGATAAAAAATTATTATACGTTGTAAATTTAATTTTCTGGATATTTCTCCTATTTTTTAAAAATTATTATGAACCTTGAATCATTTCCATAATCCCTATTAAAACTAATTTTCAAATAATTTTCTGGTCAACTTTTACAAATATTTTGCATATTATAGGCCATCTCTGACCATGTCTCTCCTTACCCTTTTAGCAATGTTTTCAAAAGGAAATCAAACCAAATCAAAAGAAAAAAACTAAAACCCTGAGCATTAAGTCGTCTTTCAGTCAAGTTAAGAGAAACCCAAAAATCTCCTGCAGTGTGGTAAACGTGGTGTTGAAGCTGTAGCTACTGAAAAAACAGTAAATAAAAAGAGTCAAACGCACCCGTGAGGAAGGTTTTATATTGTGACCAATAAAAAGACAGAAGATTTTGACTCTCTCTCTTTTAAACTGTCCCCACCTGTGCTGGCACTGAAATATGATGAGTCTGCATCATCACGGGAGACGGAGCGTCCGATATCAACCGAGGGGTCCCATTCCAACCCCAGGTGCTCATGGGTAGGCGAGGACAGGGAAGAAGGAGGAGGAGGAGGAGGAGGGAAGTGGATGGGTGAGGAGAAGGCCGGGGTGGAGTTACCTGATTGGCCGAAATCTAGAGAAAAGATACTTTGATAATCACTGACTATCGGCAGTGGTTACACATAAGTAATTGATTAATATCTGCAATTAAAGTTTAATTTGTCAGTTTACCTTTAGGATGGTTTGGAAATGCAGGGAGGTCCAGGTTGGCTTTATCACGCGCTCCCTCTTCCTCTAATAGAGTCTCTGAAGGACAACCAGAGTCTGTAGCCGGAGACAGAATCCAGTCATCCTCAAAAACCTGGAGGAGGAGGAGGAGGTGGAGGAGGAGAAGGAGAAGGAGGAGGAGGTATAAAATAACGGAACAATAAATAAAAAAAAGATGATGGGCAGAGGACAACTGACGTACAGTGATGGAGAAAGTATTAAGGTAATTTATTTCAGTAAAAGACATTTTTACTTATTTAATCAAAATAATACATACTCTTATATAGTTCTACATATAATTGAATGTTCAAAATTATTTGGTGACAATAAACAATCTCTGAATGTTTTCTTCTCAGCACAAAAGTTCCAAAGTTTAAAAAAGACACAAAAGTGTAAAGACATCAGGAATTTTACAACATTTACTGATTTTGCTGATTATCCACTGAAGTTACTAGACAGGAGGAGTCTGGCTTACATCACTTGTTTTTACTAATACTGTAATCCTTAATTAACACTAAGGACACGAGCTCCTGTGGCAGAATCCTAATACATCTGTACAGATTAGGAAGATGTGTTTTCAGTGACCCATGCAAGCAGGCTGCATGAACTTCAAAAATATCATTTTTTTCTGAAATGAACTGATTTTTCTTCCTGTTTCTTTACATATGAAAGAAGCAGTCTTTCCCACAGAATGAAGGTAGGTGTGTGTGTGTGTGTGTGTGTGTGTGTGTGTGTGTGTGTGTGTGTGTGTGTGTGTGTGGCAGTTACTGACAAGGGGTAAGGGGGATGACTTTTGTTTTTTGTGTGTGTTTTAGGACATCTTTTAAATGCCTGTGAGTTTGTATTGTTCTGTGACCTCACACTATTATCCACTGCAACTCAGCACAGCAGGTGGAGATTTCCATGACTTTATTTTTCCTCCACAACAGTTTGTCACTTGCAGGAAGGAAAACTGATCAGTTGAGCCATTCACAGCTGATCACATCAATGGATGAGAGGAGCAGTTTGCAGATGTTTGAAAGTGAGAGCAAAGTTTTTGACCCAGCAGAATGAACACTTTCAATGTGCCCGATGTCCTGCTGCGATGTCGCTGCCCCAAGTGTGCTATAAATAACCGTACGTTATATATATATTTCAGTAGCGCTCCTAATAACCAGTCCAGCTCCAAAAATCTAGTTGTGGCTGCAGATGTTTTTGTTGTGGCGGCACGCCAAAAATAAATGAATGTGTGGTAAACCCTTGGTCTCAATCGGCCATGTTTTTTGTTTCTGTTTTGTCTCTCGCATCTGGAATGCTCGGAGGTCGGAAGTTGGAATTTTCACCTGGGAAATTTTGACTTCAGACTTTTATTGGAATGTAGAATAAGGGAAAATGCTTTTGAGTTGCATTATGGAAATTTTAGGATCCTGTGTTTTCAAGCTCTCAGCCTCTGCAACTATGTTTTTCATTCATTCATTCATTCATTCATGTCCTTGCAAGGTTTGCAGGGGGGCTGGAGCCAATCCCAGCTGTCATTAGGGGGAAGGCGGGGTACACCCTGCCCACGGAGCGAACCTTGTTCCACCCTGGGATTGAACTGGGGACCCTTTTGCTGTGAGGCAACAGTGCTAACCACGACACCATGCCACTGCAACTATGATTGTGATATTTATTTTCAAAATCTGACTCTTGCAAGTGGCCTTCGTCTATGAACGTGCACTATGAAATGACGGGGTGAAACACACTAAATCAATAAAATCCAGGATACCTTTGACTTAGTAGCTGTAGATATTCTGTGACCTAGAAGACTGACTCTTTTTAGGTTAGTGGGTTAAAACAAATCTCATTTTGTGTGTATAAATGTGGCTAGAAATAAATAATTGTATAAATGTGTTTAAATTAGGAAAAACAAACTGTACAACCATCTGCCTGTGTATGAACTTCACTCCACCCTCATGTATATTAACATCTGTGTGTATTCACTGCCATGTATTCACTTTAGTTGTTACAGAGTGTGTGTGTGTGTGTGTGTGTGTGTGTGTGTGTGTGTGTATACCAGTCTCATGCTCAGCAGGCGGGTGTGTGTTCGTGCAATGTTGTTGTAGACAAAGCTGCAGCGCCGCAGCAGCTCCAGCAGCCGACTTTCTACATGCTGTGCATCTGTTGGCTGGCTGCGTTGGATCAAGGCCTCGCCGCGCTGCAGCAGGACGTTCACACGGCCAGAGTTCACACACACACACTGCTGGAAGGACTACACACACACACAAGAAACAAATAAATAAATAATTGTGCAGGAGGTAGGAAAGCGTGCATTTAATTAGCATACACACACCTGCAGTTGTCTAAGCTTTTCACAGGTGTTTCCCGACAGATGATCCACCTCAGCCAGACGAACATCTAGGTCAGCCAACCAGAGAGCGAGCTCCTCCCTTTCCGCCTCAAACTCCTCCCACTCCGACACAAAGAGCTTACAGAGAAAAGAAACAGAGCGATATGCCACTTCAAATCACTTTGATTCATTTTGAAATGCTTCAGTATTTATTTTTTTATAAAGTGGAGGTGGACGAACAAAAAACACCTCTCTGTCCAAATGTTTTTAAAGAGTAATATCAGTTTTGGCACTCTGACCTTCAGTGGTCTAGTGATGGATTCCAGTTTGGTGTTCACCTTGTCCCATCGACACCCGCACTCCCTCGCCAACGCCAACAAACGAGCCTGCATGGCGCCTTGAAACAGCCGAGTCAGCGTTCGATTCTTCTGGGTCAGACTGTCCAACTGGACGAGACGAGATCTCGCCTCACACCGCAGTCTCTGAACACACACAAACACACACACACACACACACATACACACACACACACACACGAAAAACATGTCTGAGGTAACGCACATCACAGTTTTTTGTTTGTTTTCACTAGCAGCTGTTATTACAGCACAAATATAGAGCAAAGTTTTGCAGCTGACAAAAGAGAAAAAGAAAACTGTTTTTTCTACTGTTTTTTGTTCGTTTGTTTTTAACTTTGGTTTATATTTTATTATTATTGCTGTTTTGTCGTACTTGTATATTTTTTGTGCTTTAGACTGAATGGCAAGGTGGGAGGTATTTGCTGAGTTAGTAAGTGTTTAATGGGAAGAGGTATCACCACTGGGTACTTAGTAGTGTTGAAGATGGACATGAAAAGACCAAAATTATGATAAGTATGCAAACTTATTGTGAACATCTTTTCTGTGTTATCTGTTGTATATTTTTTCTTTATGGTAAATAAATAAATGTTGGGTTTTTTTAAGTAAGAAAACAAGACAAGCATCAGAATAGTTACAGATTGATTTCCTGTCAATGGACTAATCAATTAACCAACTAATCATTGCAGCTCTAGTCTCACTCTATACAAAACAGAAAATAAAGTGCTGCATTATGCAGACGACTTGACTCTGCTCTTTGCTATTAAACATGCTTTCAGCAGAGCCTTCAGGTGCTGATGTAAAATCCAAATTATGTTTCTTTTTAAATATTAAAACCTGATATAATCAAATAGATCAGAAATTGCTGTTAACTCTTTGAAACCTGAGCATATCGGCTTAATTTATTTTAGAAACATGAAAAAAAAAGGTGACATGCAACAAAATAACCCAAAAATTCACAAGAAATTAGTAAAATATTACAAAAAAAAACCCTGAAAATGAGTGAAAAAAAAATCTCTTTTCTTTTTTTCTTAACATGCAAAAGACAAAGATTTAGGGGAAAAAAAATCAGGAAAAATTCCTAGAGAAAAAGATAAAAGTTAGGGAAAACGATTATAACTGTAACTTTTTTTTAAAGATCCCATAAAGACCTATACTGAATTATGTTACAGAAAATATTGTACTTTTTAAGCACTTTTTTCAGGTAATTTTCTTGTCTGTTTTTTTTTTTTACTTTCTCTTTCTTTTTACTCTATTTTTTTCAAATTTTCTGGATATTTTCTTGTGGTTTTTTAAAAGAAATAAAAACCAGTGTGCTCAGGTTACAAAGGGTTTATGTAGTTTTCTGGCCATTTTTCCTTTTTTTTGATAATATCTAATAATCATGCTACTTACATTGCTCCCCATTTTTTTTGGAAGAAATCAAATAAACTTTCTCAGTTTTCAGAGGTTTAAGTGCTTGTGAAAGGTGTCTAAATGCAGCACATTATAATCTGATTTTGATCCAGGTCTTAAAAGGTTCATTCATTCATTGTTCGTAACCGCTTGTCCTCGTATGGGTCACGTGGGGGGTGGAGCCTATCCCAGCTGTCACTGGGCGAGACAGGATGCCAGACTGTCGCAGGGCTGACACATAGAGACACACAAACCATTCATGCTTATATTCACACCTTAACCTGCATGTCTTTGGAATGTGGGAAGAAGCCAGAAAGACCCCACACTGAAACAGGGAGAACATGAAAACCTCGCACAGAAGGGGCCCCGTACCCAAGGTCCAAACCTCACTCCAACCCGAGTTCGAACCGAGGACCCTCTTCCTGTGAGTCATCAGTGCTAACCACCACACCACCGTTCTGCCGTTCTTAAAGGGTTAAATGAGTAACTTACAATCCACATTTTCAAAACTTAAATAATTGGGACTTTGCAACACCTGAAAATGAACCATGAAATTATTTGACGGATAATAATAAGAGTCAAACCTTCAGTTAGCTTCCTTATATTAATGTTTGATTTGAGTTACAGACACATGAAATAGTGGGAAATGTGTGCTTGTTTTAATGTTTAAACATCAGTCACCCGTCTGCTCCTCCACCGGAACAACAGGAAGTGACTGATACATACAGACTTAATCGTTTCCTGCACTGCCAGCTGCCTCACTGTGTGTTGGAGCTGTGGAGGGGCTTTGCTGCAGATCAGATTTCCCAGAAGTGACCAGCCTGACAGCAGAGTTTAATTTGAACAAACAAGGAGAATCTACAGCTTTTCAGTCAGAGGGGATGGACGCTCCGCTCGGCTGCAAACTTTGTGATTTAGAGGTGCTAAGACGAGTGGATTTAAGCATAAATACTGCCTCCCTTAGCTTTACGACCGACCGCTGAGTGATATTTACGCTCCACCTAGATGATGGCTTTAACCTGCAACTGATCTTAAGCCTAACTTTGTTCTAACCCCAGCTTTCCTTTCTCTGAGAGCCTCTCATGTGAGCTTTCCAGAATGTATAACGACAAGACAAATATATGGATCCAAGACACACAAGAACTTTAATTCTGACAGTGATGTACAAGACAAAGGAGATATAATAAATGACCCAAAAAAAAGATAACATGCAATCTCAGGAAAAGTGAGCATGGAGAGATTAAATTCGGTATGAAATCAACCTCGGGAAAAAAATATCAAATTAAAAGTACAGTAAAGTAAAAAGACTCCATCTTTCCTTTGACGGAAAATACAATTCCACTTTAAACCCTTTAATAATTGAAGTTCAATTCAAATATCGCTCACTCTCATTTTGTCCATGGGTGTCCATGGGAGTATGGTTGCAAAGAATTGGGATATTTTGCAGAAATTTTTAAGATGAGCTAAACTCTGGATTTTTGGGGGTAAAATATATCGCAGTTTCAGTATCCGGATTTCAGTAAATGACGATTCCCCTGCATGGCACCAGTGATTTGTGTTTCCTCACCTCAAACTTCGTCAGCTCCTCCTTGGCAGTGACGAAGGTAACGTGGGCGGAGTTAGAGGAGCTGACAGCCTGCTCAGCCAATTGCAGCCAGGTGTCCAGGTGGGCATGTTCTTTCATGAACTCATGCCAGAGGACCCACCTCCTGTCCAGACTGAAAACACAGAAGGAGTCAAACAGTGAGAAAGACGCACAGCCTGCTGTCAGACACCGAAACTGCAGAAACAGAAACATGGAGGCTATAAATGTTCTTGTTGCAGCACTGCAGTCAGCCACAGGGACAAACAGGCAGTGATATTCAACTTAATTCCCACAGGCCAAATCTGCTCCAGATGTAAGAAAACATCAAAACATGGACAGTAAACTCCAGTAAAACTAAACTCCAACTTCTATGAACTCTGTTACAGAAGAGACAGGCTGCGTCCGGCTGCAAATAACATTATTACTCTTTGGTTTCAGAATCTAATATTTGTCAAAACCTGAGAGTCCAGCACTGAGCTCTCATGACAAATCCATGCAGGACACTCACTGTCCACATCCCTGCAGGTCACCGTCTGGGCTCCAGCTGCCATCCACTTGCTGCATTTCTTCCCAATTCTGCTCCAAGGTTGGAGACGAGGTGGGAAGAAAAGCTGACGGATCCAAAAACAGCTCCATGTCCCTCACTTCCTGTCCAGGGACAACATCAGGTGGAAATCCAGGCATCCTGACATCATGTGACCTTCACCTGTTGAGAAACAGAGAGGATGAATGAGAATTTTTACTGTCGATTCCCACTCAATAAATATTTTTTTTTAGATTTGAAGTAAAATTCCCATCCTACTCCAAGAAAAAGCAAAAACGCACACAGGTTATGTCCAAATTTTGACAAAAAAGAGCATTTCTCTCTGAAACTCAAAGGTGGGACTGCTGTGTTGGTCTTTAATGTGGACAAAAAAATGTAGTGTTTTCCCATTATTTCAGAACGATTACTTCACTGAAATATATCACTCATTCAGGAAAAACCAGGATTGCTCCCCAGAAATGTTTAATTTTAAAAAGACACAACGTGACATTAACCCGTTGGGACTGCTTGGCGCATTTTCCGCACTTTTCATTCTTCATTTTCTGATCAATTTGGCTCTGTTCACGCATATGGCATAAATTCTGACAAGATTGTGTATTTTAGTTTAATCTGTCTATCTAGAATCTAAAATACACTGTGGAAACTAAATTGTTACATTCAGACTATAAAGGTAAAAAAATGCACCATTAAAACCCATTCAAACTGACATTTTTAATCCTATCAAAGAATAAAAACATGCACTGTATTATTTCTTTGTGTCATTCTGGGTTTTTGCCTTGGAATTTGTCATTTTTACTATTTTCCACCCGATGATATCATTTTTACCATATTTGATATATGGAGAAAATACATGCTATTTCCACTAGGTGCAATGTCACAATCAATGTTGCAGCAAATCATTGGCATATCCCAGACTGTCATCATCAAAAAATCTACTTAGCATGTAGTATATTGAAAATAATTCTTTTTCTTTTTTGTCTTTTTCATCCTAAAACATAGTTATGCCAAACACCTGGCATTTAAAGGGTTAAAGGGTTCTGAAAATTATTGAATATTTAAAATTTGTGATCAGGACTGATATAAGTTTAAAAAAACAATGAAAGTCAAAAATAATATTAATGCACAATATTTTTTAAAGCTTGATTTTGAAAGAAGCATTTTGTACGCAGATTTATACAAGTGTGTGCAGTATTAAAGCGAGCCCTAAGGGTCAACTCTACTTTTGTAGTAATATTCTTCATATTCATTCGATTACGTGAAAATATTCACACTAGGAATGAAAAAGACATTTTTCAAGGACAATCTCAACTGATGTTCAAGCACAGACTGGTCAGTTTTAAAAGATGAGTTGCTATTAAAAAAAAATAACAAAAAACATCTGACATCTTTACAGCAGGGTTTAGTAAATTATCGAAACGTGCAGATTTAATAATTTTATTGTGTTTTTTCTACAGCTTGGAATGCTGTTTGAGGAAGTTTAATTGCAACAGTTGGATAATCATCTGAAGGCCACTTAGCTGAACTGTGTACTGCAAGTTTAGCAGGAAAAAACACTGAAGGAAGCAGCTGCAGGACAGCAAAAAAAAGGAATATAATTGGAATTCTAAATGTGGTCTATTAGATGCAGAGTGTATTGAACAGTGTCTTTGTTTTAGTCCATATGACAGCTTTCAGAACATTAGCTAAGACCTCCACATTGTTTCTGTTTCACGGAAAAAGTTACCAAATTTTGGTGAGAGTTTCCAGGAAATTCCAGGATCTGCATTTGTTTTAGTTTAGTTTATTTGCACAAAACTAAAAAAAAATACATTACTGGTGCTCAACTCATGTAGAAGTACAAGGATGGCAACATTTTCATACTTCTTACTGAGAACTGTTGGACCATCCCTTATCAGTGTTTTAAACATTAATGCGTGCAAACTGTACAGCTATATAATGTTAAAAACAGATATATGCATATTGTTTAGTCATATTTTTATGGTTATTCTTTTAGGTGAATGTGTATTTAGCTTTGGAGAACTTAATTTTTATTTAAAGTTCTCTTACTATATTTATTTTTATACACACAAATTATTTGTGTGTGACAGCCTGCTTGGCAATAAACTCAACTGTGATTTTGAAAAGAAAACTGAAATACATTTGAGTCTTTGAGTCCACGCTTGAGCTGAGACGAGAAGAAAAGCAAACAACAAAGATTCATGTTGTTTTGTGGTAAAGCCTCCGAGCAAAGAGAAAGACCTCTCTCACTCACTCACACACTCACACAATCACACACTCACTCATTTACAAACTCACACACTCACACACAGTATATGGTCTGAGCTGGAGCCAGAACTACAGGGCTAACACCACACTGAGGGCCAGATTTATGTGTACAAAAACAAGGACAAATGTACGCTTCACCTTTCATTTAGCTGCACTCACAGTGTCTATGTAATTATTTCTGATTCACAGACGCAGCAGCTGATCACATTCTCGGGTCTGCAGACTGACACCATCTCATTCTCTGAGACCACCTTTAAACAAGAATGGCCCTAGAAATGGAAACGTCTCTCCTTCATGATTCTAAAAAAATCTGCAGTCATATGATAATGTTACAAAAATGATCCACAAGTACACGAATCCACAAAAATATCTAAAAACGCTGCAGTATGCATGTCAGGCCAGCAGTTGCCAGTGTAACTTTGTAATAACACACCATGGAAGAAGACCATGTGCCTGCACGTAAAGGTGTGGGGCGTTGAGTATAAACAAACAAGAAGACGAACACATGCACAAGAACCGACAGCGTAAGTAGACCCAGTAGAGTCAGTAGCAGAAGCACAGCTCAGTAGTCTGCCATTGTTGTCATTAGTGTCCTCCTACTCAAGTATAGTTATTTGTCTGAAACATAATGCACAAAGTGAAGCTGTGACATCACCGTTCTCACAGGATCTGTGCATTGCAAGTTTACACGGGGACAGAAGGCATGGCATTTTAAAAAAAATACACTCAACCCAGTTTCAAAAGTTTTCAGGCCCACAAAACACTGTTGTTATGTGAGCGAAAGGCCAAACCGCAACAAAGGTTCTAACGTTTCATGCAAGAACCGCTGCCATGTAAATGGCCCCTGAAATCGCTCATCCTCCGTTTCTGCTCGTTTCCTCCTTCCTTCCCTTTGCCAGATCAAAAACATTTTATGAGTTGACTCAAATACTCATCCAGAGCAACTGTGTGTGAGTGTGTGTGTGTGTGTGTGTGTGTGTGTGTGTGTGTGTGTGTGTGTGTGTGTGTGTGTGTGTGTGTTCACCCAAGAACTTCAACCCTCCCAGACTCATAAATCAAGCACTTCCTTCCACCCCACAGGAGGCTGATCAGGCCACGGTCTCATCCTCCAAACTCCCACCTGGCAACTGTGTCTGTGTGTGTGTGTGTGTGTGTGTGTGTGTGTGTGTGTGTGTGTGTGTGTGTGTGTGTGTGTGTATGTGTGTGTGTGTGTGTGTGTGTGTATGTGTGTGTGTATGTGTGTGTGTGTGTGTGTGTGTGTGTGTGTGTGTGTGTGTGTAATAGTAGAGTTATGAGGCCAAGGCTTCAGCCCTGCACCTCTGAGAGGCCACATAGATCCCACTCAGAGTCTGTCTGCATCAGTGTGTGACACTTCAGTTGGTCCATCGTTTCAAGCTGTGTTCCAGTTGTTGGAAGTGACATCGTTGTTGCCTAACACTTCCAGTCCAGCCACTACTGCATAAAAACAGCATATGAAACTCTGAACTGTCATCCTCCTGAAATGAAATATGCAGTGTGGGAGAAGGAGAATTGAGTTTTAGGACCTTGTTGCTCTCCCTTTGACAAGGTACAACGTTAATGTAACTGTCAGAAATTAAAGTCTATGGAGTCCCTGAAGAAACGAATCAGCTCAAAACGTGGATTTGGGACTAGAAAAAATAAAATGGACACAGTTGGTGAACTCCAGAGTCTGTAGCGCTAATTTAATTACGAGTAATGAAATAACGAGTAAAATGACTGGTAAAACCTTGGTGAAAGGAAAGCTTATCACATAACAAAAGATCACTCACCCTCTGCAGACGTCTCTCCAGCTAATACCATCAGGTCTCTACTATAGAGTCCCTTTAGCCAAGAAAAACACTTAGAAAAACTCCTTCCTTCCCACTGCCATCTTAAATAGAAGGTAATGATCCACACATCTACATAAACACTATGTGACTTTGCACACAGTAGTATATTGTGATTTTTATTCAGTCTAAATTATTGTATTAGTTATTTATTCTGTTTTGTTTTGGGTTTTTTGTTTTTGTTTTTCATAGGAGCACATGCTGTATGTTTATTGTCCAAGTTTGTTTTGCTCTGTATGTTGGAGCCATGTCTAGGACGATTTTTTGACACCACAGACAATGTTTTCAGGATCTGAATTTGCTGTTTTTACGTGCAGTAGTGGAACAACGATGTAACTCCTTGATAACCGAAAGATGCCTTTAAAAGGTCTACAACATGAAATCTTGATGAACTTCTCGCAAATCTAGTGTTACCATCTAGAGTTGACCCTTTTTATTTATTTTATTTAGAAGATTGTGTCTGGTTTTCTTTAAAATGCAGGGCTTCAGTTAATCATGCTAAAGATAATGCTGTTTTCCATATGAGTGCCAGACAAGTCCAATGTGTCTCACTAAACAAACGCACAGACGGATTCAGTTGAGACCAGATGAAGACATTTACCACCTCGGTCTCTGGAGAAAAACATTAATATGAACATCTGTTGAACATGTGCGTGCACACATACACGCGCGCGCACACACACACACACACACACTGCTGTGTCCCCAAATGAGCTGAAAGTGTGAATGGAAGACAGAGAGACGAAGAGAGCATCTTCATCTGTTGATGAGTCACCAGCTGCAGCTCAGGGCTCAACGACACACTGAAGTGCTGCTAGGCTTACACACACACACACACACACACGCACACACACACAGACACAGACACAGACACAGACACACACACACGCACACGCACACGCACACGCACACGCACACGCACACGCACACGCACACGCACACGCACACGCACACACACACACACACACACACACACTGCTGCTTCTTAATGACTCTTATTTTTCATTCACTCCATTTCCACTTTTAACTCTTGACTTGTGCTCCCTGTTGGAGACAATATTAAACACACAAGTCAACAGTCTCAGTCCTGATCGGGACCGCAGCAATGCTGAGGACACGGAGGACACTGAGGTTGTGTCCTCTCCATGTTTTTATGAGTAATTTGGGGGGATTTATGAACCTCGGGGGACCTTAATATGCTGTTGCTCTGTTGGACACAGAGACTGAACTTGTAGATATATTGCGCTTTCCTATTTTCTAGTATTTGTAAGTCAGATGAGTGCAGGATTCACTAAGATGAATTTAGTGAAAATATAGAAATGAATGCTTAATAATCCCTTCAAAACGTTTGCTCTCTCCACATGCCTTCAAATAGCATTCAAAGCATCTCAAATCTCAGAAAGTTGGTTTGATTTCTTTCACAAGATGTGCAAAGGATATGCAAGATCACGATATTGGAAACATTAAGCATAAATTGTCACATCATCATTACTTCTTCATTTCGGCTCTCTTGCTCTTAAATGGCTCTCATTTTCCTGTAGTTTAATGTATCACAATAATGTCATTAGGGGCATAAAACGTGATAAAAAGCCTTAGATTTATGCTGCAAAAAGATTGAATGTTCTAGCTTTAATGGGGTTTTTATTTCAGATCGACATACAGGATTACGCCAACAATCTTCCACAGCCATTTGTTTCTGGCAGAATTACAGCAAAGTGCCGCGTTTGCATGGCACATAGAGTCTGGTAACATAAGGTCATGACGTGATGACAGGAGAGACAGAAGCATTAGTGTTTTGCTGCAAAGAAGAACAATGGTCTAACTATCATGAATTTTAATTTAGAAATATTTAAACAGAATCATGCAAAACATGATCTCCAGTGGCCATCTGTGGGATGCCCAGCAGAGTAAAAGTACTCTTGTATGTTATTTCAGGCTACAATGAGTTAAAATAGCAACACAATTCAATATTTTTCATATCTTAACATAATAAATGTTAAGATATCACCATGGGACCCTCTTTGATTTATTTAATTATAACAATACTTTTTAAAACTTACTTAAAGTATATATATATATATATATATATATATATATTATATATTATATATATATATATATATCGTTGTATTTTATTAAATGTTATTGTAACAGTAGGGTATTCAAACTTTATTATATGACAGTAGCTACTTTATTGAAATTTTATTGTAACTGCAGTTCATTCACTACTTTTGTATTTTAGTAGTTAACATTAGTTTAGAGGTCATTTAAAAATATCAAGAAATATATTTGTGTATCATGATATAGCTTTAAAATATTGCAATATTATTTTCAAGCTATCACCTAGCCCTAGTTGAGTGTAAGATTGTATGAATGAATAAATGAATGAATGAATGAATGAATGAAGCCTTTATTGCTCCTAAGGGACTTTGTCTTGCACCAAGAACATAAAAACATTAACGACAAAAGACATCAACATCCATACTGGACAGACAGCACATAATACATGACAGAAAATGTCATATAGCAAATTCAATAAAGTGTTTGAGAAGTTCTTGAAAAAGCTGCAAGCAGCAAAACATCTGCCCAGCAATCATCCCTTTCCCGCACAGGCATCTTTTAAATGGTCACTGTATTAGTTTCACCAAAATCAAACCTCTCCTGAGGTTTGACAGAGCAGAGCCCAAGTGAATGCAAAGCCAACAGCAAGGTTTGTGTCTGGTAGTTCTCTATCAGCAGGAAAGATTTGAATATGAGATGGAGACGAGCAAACACACAGAGAAGTTAATTTGCATCGTCTGAATTAAAGCAGGGTTACAACTATTTAAACAGTCAAATATTAGAGAATTTCACCGCGTCTTGAAGGACGTGCAAGAATGCCAAAAAGTCTCCTGTTACAGCAGCAACATACACACACACACACTCTCTGAAGACAGATCACACACACTGTTATTACAGCATTTTATAGTCTTCACAGATATTTGAGTGTCTTTTCACAGCCACTGAGAAACTGTTTGTCACTTCTCTCTCTCTCTCACTCACACACACACTCACACACACACAGTCTATCTCTCAATAATCCTTTATCCAAAACACATCACTCACCCAGACAGACAGACAGACAGGTGGACAGTGACTCTGATACCTGACAGTATTCATCACTGATGATGCCACAGACATCACCACTGAGCCAGGGCCGACACAAAACGCACACACACACACAACGCGCCGCATGCGCGCGCACACACACACAAATATCCTATCCCTATTAGATAAACAAGCAGGCAGGGAAATCTGATTGGTCGTTATGACTGATGCGTCATCACCCAATATGAATACCCGACAGCTCTGTGTGTGTGGTGTGGGTGTGTGTGTGTGTTTGTGTGTGTCTGTGTGTGTGTGTGTGTGTGCGTGTGTGTGTGTGTCACATCAGTCATTGACTTCTGTGACTTTGGTGCCTCCGACAAAACTCTGGCGGGGACAAACAGCCCGCCGAGTGACATCACTCGACAACAGTGTAACATCACTCGCTTTTCTTATTTCATCTCTCCTAAACAGCAGAACATCTGACCCCACAACAGGATTTTAAAAATATTATTATTATTTTCTTTTTAACTTCTCCCCAATAAACCTTTAGTTTATGACATTTACTTGGCATCAATTTTATGAGATGAGGGTTGGGCTGGATGGCAGGTAACAACAAAGGTCCTTTAACCAAGGCGTTCTTAAAATAACAACAGGCAAACATAAAAACAGGCAAATGTGTCCTTAGTTTTACAGAAATTTGCAAAGCCAAAACATTTTTTGTGGCAATTGTGTTGCACTGCCTCACCATCCTGTTTTAATTGGAAATATAGTCAAGGAAATCTCTACAGTGTCAAGCTCTTAAAAATCTGCCTCACTTTTTTTTTTTTTTTGCTTATCAAGGATAAAAATTCTCATCAAGCATATTTTGCAGCAGATTATTAAACTAGTTTCAACTGGTGACTCCTGGCTGCATGCAGGGGGCAGTACTGTGCTTATCAGATCCTGCTCTGTACTTCTGCTTTAATTGAATGAATTAAAAGACAATCTGGTTTCAGGAAGCTTTATCTTGAATGTCTGAAGTTCCTCTGCTTACATTACTGCTTTAAAGGTCATGTAGTGTTTGGTAGTGGCCTGATTTTAATGCTTTGCTTCAGAGATTTTTTTTTTTCTGTTACTCAGTTGGCAGATGTTTCGGTTTGATAGCAGAAGGTATTTCTCTTGATTACATAAATATTTTATGCCTCTGCAGAAGGGGATTTTTTTTTTCTTGCAGTGCATGTTGCTGTTACACTTGCAGGAAACCACAAGCAACCAGACGGACCAGCATGAGGGAACGAGGGTAAGCAGCTCATCTTCACATTAAGACCCATCCCTGCTTGAGATGATGAGGAGATCACCTCCTCCGCTGTACGCTCCTGCAGAAGAGGAAGTGAATTCATGTTATTAAGATTAAGAAAATGGCTTTTTGTTGGACCTGATGGTGATTACGGAGCTGAGGAGGAGATTGAGGTGAGATTTAAAGACTCGGCTTCATTTAAATAATGTCCTGAGACAGAAAGATGAAGCTGGCAGTGAAATAATAGAGGGCCGAGGGGCGGGGCTTGGTTTATACTCAGCTTTATTAGTGTGGTGGTCAGAGGTGGATTTGTTCTATTAGGTCTGCAGTATACACTGGATGATATTCAGCTGTGAAGGTGAAAGGAGGCAAGTTCACAGTGTGATGAGATTCCCTACAGTACCTGAGTCCTGAGCCAACGTTATTTCAGCCTCTGGCAATGAACACAGAGCAGAGGACTGGAGATGAGGATCGTCAAATTTTATTGATATTGATACCATTATCCAGAAACATTAACAATACAAGTCTTTATCAACACCAGTATTGATACTTTTCTATTAGTTGGTGGAAGACAAGGCAACAATATGTTTAACAGAACTGAATTATTACATTTTCACACTAAAATGTTGGTCAATGTCTAAAAGTAAGTAAGTAAATAAGTTAGTAAATAAATAAATAAATAAATAAATAAGCTATAGATGAATTCAGTCTACAATGTCTACCAGTAAGTAAGTGAGTAAATAAGTTAATAAATAAATAATAATAATAATAATAAATCTCTTTCTCTGTGTGACCTAGATTAAATATAAAAATATCATATATAAAATATATTTTATTAATTTTTTTTAAAAAAATGCTCTTAGAATTCAAATGTAACCATCATCTCTTGCAGCTTCTATGTTGTTTCCACTTTATGAACCCAAAGCACATAAACACAACCAAGTTGGAAGAAAGACTTCCCAACTCGGAAACGCCGACCTTCCTTCATCCCACGAATGCAGCATTTGTAAAACATGACTGCATGTATAATTAACAAAACAAGGCAACACTTTAAATTTTTGGTTGTGACCTTAACGTTTGCAAAACTCCAATCAAACTGGCATTGAGCATATTATGCACGGAGAGAAAATCACTGTAGGTCAGCAAGTGCAGTTTGGAAAATGGTGGAACGAAGCACTTAAATGCATCACTCCCTGAAGTTTCAGCGGCGAGAAAAAAAAAGAGATGAATGGCTCCTATTAGAGTGTGGCTGCTTTAGCGGGAAAGTGATATTCAGCTGAGGAGGTGATGAAGGTGAGAGGAAGTTAAGACTATTAGACCGAGACTGATTAAAATAACGTCTGTGTCCTGAGACAAGTTAATCATTCCCTCTGCTGCTCAGCTCTGCTCACACAAACCGCAGCTTTTTGACCACATTAAACATCGTTTGTGTCGTACTGACGCAGTAAATCATCTCACCCTCTCAACAACTGCAAGTTTGGGGACATGAAGATAAAAAGCACGCAGGGATGAATACAGTATTGGCATGCTGCCTGGGAAAAAAAGACCTGAAACTACCTGGAAAATGTTCAGACTGGGCTATGGAGGTATCACAATATCACAGTTTACCAGAGTATTTAGAAATCCTGTAAGGTATGTTTTTGAATAACATCATATATCCAGGCGCCCCTTTTTCCAATAAACTCACTGTTTGTAGTGCACAGCATGCACCATCAGAGCTCAGTCTCTGGTCTCTACTGGTGAAACAGATGGAGGAGTAGGAGGAGGAGGAGGAGGAGAAGGAGGAAGGAGAAGGAGAAGGAGAAGAAGAGAAGAAGAAGAAGAAGAAGAAGAAGAAGAAGAAGAAGAGACGAAGAAGAAGAAGAAGAAGAAGAAAAGGAAGATTAAGAAAGAGAAGAAAAGAAGAAGAAAAAAGAAAAAAGAATAAGGAAAGAAGAAGAAGAAGAAAAAGAAGGATGAGGAGGAGGAAGAGGAGGAGAGGAAGAAGCAGCAGTTACTGTCACATGAAGATTGTGCAACACATTGTTCTCTGCATTTAACCCATCCTTGCTAAGCAGTGAGCAGCAGGGGCTGATGTCAGATCCTTTGCCAGTGCCTTGCTCAGGAGCACCAACAGATGTATTAACCTAATGTATATGTTTTTGATGATGGTGTTGGAAAACAGAGAGCCTGAAGAAAACCCACACAGACACAAGGAGAACATGCAAACTCATACAGAGAGATCTGGGTCAGCCAAGCTCGAGCCCAGGACCCTCTTGTTGTGAGGCAACAGTGCTAACCACTGAGTCACCATGCCACTGAAAGACACAGCGACACCTAGTGGTGGAGGAAGAAGTTACAGGACTGTAAACAGCCAGTGGCCAGCAGGCAGAGAGAAAATGTGGGAACAGCATGATTTTTTTTACATCTAATTTTGTGAATTAAGGATTCATTTTGACCAATCCGAAGCTGGTGATTGTTGGAACAGTGGACTTATTAACTAGATTACTAACAAGAGTAACCAAGATGGTTATGGAGAGTTTTATTTCTTTTCTGTCGAGTTTAAATGAAGTGTATTTTATGATACGTTAACGAAGAAGTTAAGACTTGTCAGTCTTTCTGTGACAGAGAAAAGTTAAATTCAAAAGATGTACAATTGTATTTTCTCTGTTAATAAGAAAAATAGGTATGGGAATATTACTTTTCTTCCTCAGAAAAGCATGAAGGTACGAAATATAGCATACCACCCAAGCCTAATTCAAAGACAGTATTTATGTGTATATAAACACATGACCTTTTTGGTCAAGTAAAAAAATTTGATGATCTACTTCAAAATGTTTGAAAAAAAAGTAAACATTCTTCCTCTATCCTGATCTGCATCTGATTATTTCAAAAATAGACATGATAGATACAGATATTTCGAGATTTTTACAATGCAACATAAGAAAAAGAAATATTCATAACTTCATACTTCCTGTGTCTTAGCATTTTTTATGACTTTCGAAAGATTGACTTAAGACATTTTAATGCCAAATAAGGCCTTATTTTGAGATTGATCCTCTAAGACTTTTTTAAGGATCTGCGGGAATGCTGATAAAGCCGTCAGTTATATAAACTGACGTTGGAGTCCGAGCAGTCAGTCTACTGCACTGTCTGTCTGTCTCTACTGCAATGAATATCAGCTCTAAAGAGATACAACACAGAGGTGTCCTACAGGTACCAACCTGTAGCTGTAGGTCATCTCAAACCTACAGGAAATAATCTTTGACTTGGTCATACCTGAAGAATAACCCCATTTTCAGATGTGAGCGTGTGTAAGAGCCACTGAAGCGTTCATGCATTTAGTCAGCAGCAACTGTTAGAGCAGCAGCTGTCCTGTCAGCAGCACAGATATACTGAGAGGCTGAGAGGTCAGCAGCCGGCCACAGCGTCTTCACCTGTGTGAGTGATGACAGAATTACCGTCAAAACTATCGATCTGTTCAGTGAACACTAGTTTTAAGTAGATGTGTACAGGAAGAAAACAGGTGCACTGTCATTTGTTGCTTTGCAGCTGACTGTGCACCGAGTGTTTTTACTACATCAAATTCCACCAACCTGCACAGCCAATAAAGTTTTAATGTTTTTATTCGCTGACTCAGCGCAGCGTCACTAAATATGCTCACAGCAAACAAAAAACTTCAAAGTCAAACTGAAGGTTTGAATTGATCATATTAGAGCAACAGAGCGTTAATACATTTACAACATATACAACAGGAGGTTTGAATCAGTTGAACAGCTGCTTGTGGAGATAAAACTCTACATTCAACGAGAAACAGCAAGAGAAGCCGAATCTGAGCGTCATGACGTGTCTCTCAGTGTTTATTTTTTCATTTTTCACCATCGCAGTCATTAACACTCCAGAAACAGTCCATAAAACTCTTGCAATGTGGAATGCCTTGAAGTTAAGCAAAAAAAAGTGAATTTACTTGTAAAACCTCTCCAATTTAACCCTTTAACACCAGAGCACACTGTTTTATTTTCTTTCGAAAAAATTAGGAAAGAAAGAGCAACAAACAACTTAAAAGGACACAGCCCAGAAATTTTCAAAAAAAAGCTTCAAGAAAATAACCAGAGAATATTCAACAAAAAACATAAAAATAGCCTAGAAAAGTTATACATACATCCTTCTCTCTTTTTTAAAACTAATTTTTAGGTAATTTTTCTAGTCATCTTTCACTAATTTCTTACAATTTTTTGTTGGTCATGTGGCTTGTAAAAAGGAGTTTGAAGGCAGCACAAAAAAACTGATGTCAATCCAGGTTTCAAAGCATCCTGAGGCCCGACGCATCAAGTGACCTCTTCTACAGCACCGAGCCAGCGTCCTCACTTCACTGGACTTCGCTCCTCTATCTAACCTTGTGACGACTAAAAGGCACAAACAAAACCGAGTGTGCAGCAGAGGACAGCCTGTGGTGACATCAGTGAGTGTGTGTGTGTGTGTGTGTGTGTGTGTGTGTGTGTGTGCACACGCAGTGACATAAGGTCAGCTGCTGCTCTGTCAGAAACTCTCCTCCCGGCTCGCCCTCGTCTCCTCTCACAGATTGTGTCCTACAGTGCAGCTCGCTCTCTCTCTGCACCTGCAGAATCTGAGGACAACCAGCCTCAACTCAAGCAAACTACTTCTAGAGTCTTGTAGACGACCAAAACATTTTTTTTTTTTTTTTTACATATTTCCCAACATAAAATAAAATAACTAATTTCCTTAGACCAAATTAGACCAGCAAGCTGAAAACTGAATGAATTCACACCATGGCCTTGTTATCTAAGTAACCCAATCACTAGCAAAACAAACCAAAACAAAATAAAAAAATTTGCATTGTACGTTTCTGTAAACCACATGATTTAGTCTGCATGTTGTATTGTAACGGATACACTGAAATTTTAAACAATGCTGTTTTACAACAGCAGCTGTCCTAATGTGTATTTTGAGCCAAATTATGATATTTTCCTAAACACAAGTGTTTTTTGTACCTAACTTAACCAGATATTTACCACGGCATTGTTAATTGTTAATAATTTGCAAACGTAACCCACCATCCCTCATCTGCAGAAGGTGACTGCAGGAGTTGTTATGAAGTGCACTGTAAAAAATGTCTATAAGTCAACAGAGAAGTGCTGAAAAACAACATCATAAAACTGTAAATAGAAAAACAATGAATCAGTGTTCAATTTACTGTATTATTTTGTGAATCACTGAACCAAACAAAACTGTTATGATGTAAGAATATGTTGAAATAATGATATTCCTTTCTAGAATTTACAAAAAGTATTTATAAAGTATTACAAATTCAGTTGTTATGATTTACAGATAAATATGTAGCCTACAAATGGATTTTACAATAGATTTTAAAACATTTGAGTGTTACGTTGGAATGTTTCTTAAACTTGAACTTTCTTATTGATGTTCACTCTAAAAAATGAATAACACAATGTTTTTGACATAACTATTAGGACACTGACAAAAAAGGTAATTTGCCTGCTCATAACAGCTTATTTATCCACAAAATTTTTTTTTAGATTTTCCATATTTCAAAATACGTTTTTTGCAACCAGATAACACATAACATGTAGTTATGTCATAACACAGAATGAAGAATAAAAAAAGAAAATAAAAATAAAAAAACAAAATACTCAAATGTTAAAACTGGTAATCTATACAGAATGAAGTACCGTTATTGCAATAATTGCTAGATATGAGACATATTAAAAAGACAAAAAACAAATTAAGTACATAATTTACACAGGCTCAGAATCTGCATGGTCCACAAAAATTAGTCAATCCTTTGATCAAATGACAGATCTAAATCCTTCCCATAATTCATAAAGGGACTCCATATGTTTTCAAAAACATTCTGTTTACCTTTTAATATATAAGCTATTCTTTCTAATGGGAGACATGACAACATAAGTCTTCTCCACTGATTCGTGTTCGTTCTGCTAAGGTTTTTCCATAAAAATGCAATACATTTTTAGCATAAAGCAAGCCATGGTCTATAAATACACATTCATTTTTACTATAATTATGCTTCACTGGATACAGGACCAACAAAACAGATTTTTGAAATTGAAAGAAAAATAATGATTTTCTAATGTGTAGATTTATTAATTTAATTTAATTTTAGGGTTTTTACCCATAAGGTAATGGAATTGCAGAAAGGTTATTTTTTTGTCTTCAAGTTTACATTTTAAAGATGTTCACATCTTCACTGTTTTTTATAAATTTATTCTGGAAACCACAGTTTCCTGACAGTTTTTTTCCACATAAAACAACAGATTTTTTTTTTTTTTTTTTTTACAGTGCATGAAGAAGGGAAGTGAACACAGTTTGGAAGTGGATCAAAAAAACACATTAACAGTAATATGAGCCACGATTCAATCCAACACCAGTTTGCCTCTGTGTGTGAAACAGTGCAATGCTGTTCCACTGAAATGTGAACCTGTATCCTCGTCTAAAGGCTCAAAATGACAAAATACAGGGAGCATGTAATGACTCTTGTAGTGAAATTCAAGTTTTATTCGTCAGTTTTTGTTTTTAAAGACTTTGATGATAGCTAATGTCATATACTATAAAGCCCTCTGTTTTGTGATAATGGGCTTTATAAATAAAATTGACTTGACTCTGACTTAGTCTGAGTTCATGAGTGGAGCTAATAGTTTGCACTAAATAGAAGTTATTTCACCCTCGTGCTTTCAACCTTAAATGTGCCACAATATGGTTGAATTATTAGTTTTTCACTACAACTGTTGACAACTGTTGCACGACTAATGGGTAAGTGTAGCTGCAAGTGCATGAAGTAAAAGAGCAAAACAGTGCAAAAAAAAAAAAATATTGGGTGAATTTACAAAAAAGATTGCACAGCTTTTGTGGCCTCTAACCCAGCCAAAATAAGACATAAAAAACAGTTTAATTCACAAAGTACTCTAAAAAAAGAAATGCCTCTCAAACTGCACTGCCAAAAAAAAATAGTTCCTCCTGTGCTGTTTGCACATAGGGACTGTTTGGTACATTTTACGTGCTTTTCATTCTTCATTTTTTGATCATTTTGGCTGTGTTCATGCATATGGCATACATTTTGGCAAGATTGTGTATTTTTGTTTAACTTGTGAATTTCCAGCTCAGCTCCAGCTTGTATTTTTTTCTATTTCCATCCATATATATATTATGATTAGGACTGATGTTGGTTAAATCAAATTAAACTCAATGAAAATCAAAAAATCATATTAATGTAGAATCTTTTTTTAAAGCTTGATTTTGAAAAGCACATTTTGAGCGCAGAGCCATACAATTCTAACAAGCGGACCCTAAGGGTTAAATTTGGTACGTTCACTTGGACTCAACAATGAACTGTTGAGATTTTGGTAGTTAGTGAATCATCCACGTTTTCACTGTTTTAAAGTCTAAGCACAACCTGAGGTGGAATCATACTATCGCGAAACAGTAATTCTAGCAGGTACAAGAAACTTTTTCTCTGGTTCCTCTGGTACAAATGGAACGTGACATCAGAGACTCAATAACACATTGTTGGTCTTCTCATTGGTTTTGCTGATAAGAATATAGAATATCACTAATAGCTATAATCCATATATTTGGCCTCTCTTCCCCCCTGTGGTGCTCTGACTCTATTTTCTCTTTGTCATTTATTTTAGGAATGATTTGTAAACATATACATCCTGCAGATATTCTCACCGTCTCCTCTTCCATCTCTTCCCTTTTGCTCCATCTTCTCTGCAAAATGAGATAGATGAGATCAGGTATCTTTCATACCCTCCACCCCTTCCTCTGT
The DNA here is from genome assembly GCF_008729295.1 of Plectropomus leopardus. Classification (NCBI taxonomy): domain Eukaryota; kingdom Metazoa; phylum Chordata; class Actinopteri; order Perciformes; family Serranidae; genus Plectropomus; species Plectropomus leopardus. Next base: position 33,304,837 of record NC_056467.1, read on the forward strand.
CCCTGTGTCTCTGTGTCTGTCTGAGGAGGACAGAAAGGCTGTTTGTTCCCTGCCTGCCTCCTTTTGTCCAAATGAGACAATAGACTGACTCTGGGGGCAGAAACGAGGAGGAGCAGCAGGAGGAGGAGAAGGAGGAGGAGGAGAGGAGCAGAATGTGTTAGAAGGGACAAGGACAAAGAGGTGAAATCAGAAAAAAATATGAGTTTTTCCTTTTTTCTTTCCTTTTTTTCCCCAGACATCTTCCAAACAAGTAGCCTAAGTGAAAATGTAATCCTTGGGGCCCACTGCGATATTACACACTTTTATCGCTCTGCGCAAAAATTGCGCTTTAAAAACTATATCATACAAAAATATGATTTTCTACTTTCATTGAGTTTATCTTATTAACCAATATCAGTTCTAATCTTATATATCAAATATTCATTAATTTCACACTTAGATTGCTCTGCACACAAAATGCACTTTTCAAAAATCAGGCTAAAAAATATTATACATTAGTATGACTTTAAATAAAATAAAAACAGTAAAAATGCAAACAACTTTACAAAACAACCTTTTAATTTTACAATATAAAAGTGTTTTTAACTCAGCTGTAGAATTGTTGACATTACAACAGTTAACTGAAAAATTTACACCATCCATTGGAAGACGAAAATAAAACTTCTGCAGTTCTGTTACTAGCCATGTGTAAAATCAATCACATTAAATTATAATTGAACATCTACACATTAAAAAAAATATTTTTGTTTACATTTCAAAAAGCAGTTACGGGCATGTGAAATAACTGTTTTTGTCATTGTCATAATATTTATGCCAAAAAATAGGATAAAATAGTAAAGTTTAAGTTTTAAGGAACAAATGATCCTCAAATGTAGCACTCAAATGTCTTAAAATGATATGATATAATATCTTTATATTGCCCAGGCCTTCTGGCAACTTATTTTGGCGAGAAAAACAGATACACTGGGGAAGCATTTTTTTTGCTGTGAGTACACTGAATCTTCATTGCAACTTAAGAAACAAAGAAACTTGAAAAAAGGTCTTTTGGATCTTTTGGGCATAAAGGGTCCCAGAGAGCACAATGAAAAGCAGTGTTTAGGCCATGAGAGGCTCATCTGTTTACAGTTATTATGGTTCACTCTTAATTATTAATAAGGCAATGATGTATTAATTTAACAAAAAGCTCCTTCAATGCGGCACGCAAACTGACTGTGCAGGGAAAAAACATTTATAAGTTACAGTAATTATATTTTCCCCAGGGAAGTCCTTACAGGCCAATGAGTTACTGAACTTATTTGTCATTTTCATCCTGGCTGTAAATGCACTTTGAGGGGTTGTCACCTAAAAATAAGAACCACATATTTTCTTCTTAACTTTCTAAAATCCCAAATTATTTCTCTTAAAACTACACCAGAGTGTGAAAAAAAGAGTTTGGGTTTTTAAAAGTAAATCAGACAGATGTGACTTTGTAATTCTAAGCTCAGTGATTATGTCATATTTGGTTTCAAGCTGAACGGGACTTCTAAAGGTGTCAGAGGAGCCTTTTCACTGAGCAGATCTTAATCTCGTGACCCAAATACGTCGACGTTTCTCGCCAGATTTGAATGTTAAACTAACTAAGCTGGAAGTGGCGTCATGAGGCGGCAAAGAGCAGTGAATTATAGGGACTGAAAGAAAGAGAGTGTTGGGTTTTGGAATAAGCAGAGAGGATCACAGACACGTAGAGAGAGCTGGAGAGAGGAGGAGAGGGTGATGACATGTTTTAGACTTTGATCAGGAGATTCAGGCTGAAGAAGAAAACACTAATGTCCTTAACAACACTAAAAAATATTTTTATCGCCATGTTATCTGCAGAATCTCTGAGGGGGACAGCAGGTTGGTTTGTCAAACAAACATGGCCCCCTCCTCTAGTGCCATCCTCAGGACAAATATTACAGTTTCCGTTCAAACAAGCAGGTCCTTGTGACCTTTAACCCTTTGATCTCTGCAATAGAAATGGTTCTCCAGTGCCTCCATTAATATTTTTTGCTCATTGCGATGTCATTTCCTGGAGTATCTTCAAATGCTTCATGAAATCTGTACAACCTAACCTAAAAGGTTGTATGAGTCAACAAACCATAATCATTTATTTTAAAAAAGACATTATAATTGTGTCATCCTATAGGAGTACATGTATGCAGCCGGACCTAATTTCAAATTATTATTGTTATAGATTTTATTATTAGCTTTTTGCAGGTTTTTTTTCCCTGCCAAATATTATTACCAACTTTAAGAGGTGGACTGTTTTTTTTTGTTGTTGTTTTTTTTCTTTTCTTTTTTTTGTTTTGTTTTGTTTGATGATTATTTTTTTCTTTTCTTAATAAAATCCAATACCACTATTATCACTTAAGCCTGTATCAATAATTTTACAACATATATTTCTAATTTATTGAGTATGCTGTGCTGTATAATGTACACCAATTTTAAGTCCAATGAAAACTTAAACTAAAAAATATTGTTTCATTGATTTACCTCTGACCCCACAGTTTTATATCATTGGAGCACTCCCCAAGGGGAGATGGGAAAAAAAGAAACTGTATTTATTACATGTTCTAATATTAATAGCCAGGAAGATAATAACTCTCTTATGGCTAAAACCGCTTCCTCCTACTGTACCTCAATGGCAAGAAAGAGTGAAGAAGGTGTACTTAATGGAGAAGATAACTGCACACCTTCATCTTAAGATGGACATTTTCAGAACAAGATGGGCTTCCTTAAGTAAATACTTAAATCTGTCAATGTGAAACACTGTCAAACTATGCTATCTCGGGAGAACTGTCCATGTATTTTGTGTGGTTTATGCAGAGATTTATCAGAGACAACCCAGTGGGCTTGAGTTGTTTGCCGAACTGTCAAAGGTTCAATTGTTCTGTTTATAGCATATCTCTGGAATTGCTTTGTTTCTTCATGTATATGTGGCAAGGGAGGATCTGATGTGAATTGAAATGTGTGTACAAATATATGTGAAGACTAATAAATATTTGGTTAAAAAAAATGTTTCATTAAAAAATTACAAAAATTGGACACATTTCATCACATTTTACAAAATAAAAAAAAATAACTATTGATCCAATAAGACTCATGGCACTTTATTTGAAGGACTTTGCTTGTCTCAGGCAGGAAGTGCTGATGTTTTTGTTGTAGACTTGAAGCTTCCAGTCAACTGCTGGCTGTTGGCATTAGCAGACAGTTAAACAGACACTGCGCTGCCTTTAACTGTGAGGATTTATGTGAGCAGGCAACAAACTAACAGCTCTGCAATTCAGATATTACTAATATTTGCAAGTCACTCTGGTGCTCTGTGGTCCCAAAATGTGACCTAAGAGTCCGGTCTGAAGCTCTGCAAAAGCCTTGCTTTGTGTGTGTGTGTGTGTGTGTGTGAGAGAGAGAGAGAGTCAGAAAGCCGTGGGTGAGAACGAGAAAACCCAAACGCCGGTGGCTTATAAAAACGACGTGACAATATATATTCTGTTCACGACATATCACACATGGAACAAGCTGCGACACCTCAAGTTTATTTGATATATCATCCACCGCTACAGGTCAGCTATAACCCTGATGACCTGCAATGTTTACCATAACTCCAGCCTTCACCAATCACACACATGCTAGAACATCATTCTGATATTTGACCCATCTACAGACAGTAAACTGTACAAAGGAAAACCAAACTGACAGTGCTCAGCCTCCTCTGGCCCTGTGGAAGAGGAACCAGGCGAACTGAGAGTGTCTCTGTGCAGCCGTGCTGCAGGTTACAGCAGCCATAAAGCTGAAGGAAGCAGGCTATTTAATGGTGTAATAACATTATGTGTTGTTATGGCTGTCAGAGGGGACATTAGCCTGCAGATGTTAGCGAGCAGAGTTGTTGTAGACTGCCTCCACGGGGGGAGGTGGAGCCTCAGGACATAATGAAGGTAATCTGAGTCATAATGAAGCCCAGCAGCCACAGCAACACTAATAAAACACATTAACTCCTTTCAAAACATTCTTATCAACTCGCAACCTGCTCTGCATCCTGGTTCACCGATTCTTTCCTCTCTGCTGCACACTCGCTTCATCTCTTCCTCCTCTTCCTTACACAACACTATTCACTTTTTGTCAACTAGCTTCCAGATTCTTCTCAAATTAAGTTTTAGACTTTGGGTCTGACGTAGCAAGTAAATCAACACAGTAACTGTAGCTTTTGGAGCTTATGATGGTCATTTTGTAATATTTTCTGACACTTTGTAATCTACATGATTATCACTAAAAGTCTGCAAAAGCTGGAGCATTTCAAAGGAAATCTGATATTTGAAACAATAAGAGCTTTGTATTCATTGTCATAATTTCAGTGATCGCTGTCGTTTCAGTTTCAGGTGGGAACAGGGTCAAACACAACTCGGCCTCTTGGGTGACACTAAACATCCAGCAGAGCTCAGGTCACTGTAATGAAACTGTAGCCACAGTTATATGATCCATGTGACACAGTTAAAGCTGCAGGTTGGTTCACCTGAGCTCTGTGACACTGTAACCCTCCATAAAGAGTCCATGAAGGATGTGACCTGTGCACAGAACACAGTGCTTGCTCTATTGGATGAAGCTGCAGCCACAAGACTGGACCAGGAAAAACAACCCCACTACACAAACGTTCCTCAAACACAGAGCCCAAGTAGAAAAACTGCAAGGCTTTACCATTTCAGTATTTATCCTGCTGAAGCGTGGCATATTCCAAAACCTTCAATTCATCAAATTAACAAAGAGTATTTACCACACAGACAACCAGGCACCATTGGGCCCTCAGAGGGTTTAGCTCATTGTGACAGTATGTGAAGTTGTTCTCGTGTACTGAAGTTAACAGGAAACCCCAAACATCTCTCTGGAAATACATTTTTTCCTTCAATTTGTAAAAAAGGAACTTTAAGGGAATAAATAAAAAATTATAATCATATTGGTAAAACTATTGAGGTAAAGATTAATTGAAGTTTTACCTTTCTTTTTTCTTTTCTTATGTACAAAACAAGATTCAACAAGAGTCCAGCAAGGCAAGGTGAAGATATATCTCCTACATCGGGATATTATCTCGTACATACATGATATTATCTCCTACATACAAGATCATCTCCTACGTACAAGATATTATCCACTACATCAGGATATTGTGCTGTACTTCAGGATATATCTACTACGTCTGGAGATTATCTCCTAGATATAAAATCTAATCTCCTACATCACAATATTATTTCCTACTATCCCCTGTATCAGGATATTATCCCCTACCTTCAGGACAGTCTCCTACGTACAAAATATTATCTCCTATGTATGGGATGTTACATCCCTCATAGGAGATAAACTTTAAGGCTTTTTTAGGCTGTGTTGAGAGTGAGAAAATCATGTAATGCAGAATGAAGTGCTTAGCACATGATTCAAAGGGCATTCATAGCTCAGCCAAATGCAGTTTAAACAAAAGATTTTACCTAGTCTGTTAACTAACTACAAATGTCCACTGTAAAATGAAAATAAAGCTCAGACACCTTGAGGCATGCTGTAAAACAGCCCTGTGTCCTACTTTTTGTCCTCTGTGTTTCATTGTTTGATACAACTATCCAATTACAGCCTCACCTGAACGTTTATGAGCCTACACATGAAAACACAGTAAAACATGTACATCACAACATCTGGGTGTTTGCGACCCAAAAGCTAAAACCAATAGATATTCTGTAACGATGATATGAGACAAATCTGAGCAGCAAATCCTCACACCTGAGAGGCTGAAAACAGAGTGTTAACAGAGTATCAGCATTGTTATCAATTCATTTTCTGTCAGCTTACTGATTGGTTGAATTGAGTGCACTAAATTCAAGTCAAGGCACTGGATTTGAGATGCAACTGTCTACAAACACCTGCAGGTATGACACTGATGAAGAGAAGTAAACGGACACATTTGCAACACTGGTGCCGACAAACTCCTGAACACGTTCACATGCATCAACATTTTGGTTAGTTTGACACTTCACCGCAGACCTCGAGTAGACAGACAGAGACACAAAGACATGTTTAATGGTTTCTTCAGTTCAGGTGTGGCAGAGGATTAGTCTGCTGTCAGACGCCCAAAAACTGGTCTGCGTGTTGTTTGGCTGTCACTGGGTGGAGGAAGTGTTTCACTGCAGCAACACATTCCTACAGCAGAACCGACAGCAGCTGCTGCTGCTGCTGCTGCTGCTGCTGCTGCGGTTGTTCCCGTCACAACAAGCTTTAAGAAACGTATAGACGATCCAATGTGACCAAGCAGCATCTGTCAGAGTGCGACAGGACGTGTTCGTGTTTGTTTGTATGAAGTGGTGGTTGGAGATAATGAGCTGGCTTTAGACCTGAGACAACAACTAAAGGAAATGTACTGCACACTCAATGTTTGGATTTAAATCCCATCAGTTTCCTAATTCCCAAGGTTTCATTTTCCAATGTCTTGTTTTGTCTGACCAACAATTAAAAAAACCCAAATATTCAGTTTAACTTTATATAAAACTGAGAAATGTAGTAAACTCTCTTACCTGAGAAGATTTTACCAGAGAATGTTTCACATTTTTGCTTTATAATAGCCGAGTCCCTGGAAGAACATTGGCATTGTACATTTCTGCTAACCACATCTGTTACATTTGTTCCTTGTTTTGTATGTCTCATATCCAGTAGGGGTCGACAGATATTGGTTTTTAAGGGCAGATACTGATACCAATTATTAGTAGTTAATGAAACCGATAACAGACATTTGGAATCGATATGTATTTTCAATGAAAATGTAAAACTGTCTGTCAATATTCAGAATTTGGAATATAACAAACTCCAACACAAAACTTTGTTTAAATGCCTTTACTAAATGTTTAATCAAAAGTGAGTCATTGCTGTTTTTCATGTAGCTTATTTGGCACCAAACCTGGGTGTTTTGTAGTGACCTGTGGCTGTTTTTCCAGCAGAGATTGTGTACCTAAAAGCAGTTTTTTTAAGCCAAAACATGATCTTTACCCAAGCACAACCTTGTGGTTTTTGAGCCTAAACTTAACTGCATGTATGTATATAGTATATGTATATATTTAAGATACCACTGGTAATAATTTCATATCTTTTGTATAAGATAAATGAGAATCTATA